>NC_090241.1:60000-180000 GCF_024489055.1 Chanodichthys erythropterus
GCCTGGTCTGTTGTGATTGGTCAGCTGCTTAGAGTGTGTGTGGTAAATGTAACACCCCTTACCATAATCGGTTTTCAACTCCAGCAGCTTCATGAGCAGCTGTAAACAGTATTACATAGAAACTATGGTGCCGCTATTGAAAGTCCAAACAATGTTTTTTACTCTCATGGTGGGAAAAATGGTGTTGAAACAATTTTCACCCAGAAACTTCTAGTAAATTTCACAAATAATTACAAAGAAATGCCAAGTAACACATCGAATTACGCATTTGACATTTTGAAGTAAAAAGATAGTATTAAATAGTATTTTAAATAGTATTTTCAATAATCTTTGTTTTCTGCAGGTTAAGCAGATGTGTTGGTCTGACACAAGCCTCATGTTTGGAGGTTTGTACTGTGGCCATAATTAGCTTCACTCTTTAGAATAATGTGCCAGCTGGGAAAAATGCCAATGCCTGCACCAGACAGAAGCCCGGCACACACGTGCACACACACACACACACACACACACACACACACATACACACACACACACACACACACACACACACACACACACACACACACACAAACACACACACACACACACACACACACACACACACACCTACACACACACACACACACACACACACACACACACCTACACACACACACACACCTACACACAAACACACACACACACACACACACACACCTACACACACACACACACACACACACACACACACACACACACACACACACACACTTCAGATGCTCAGCTGTGACAGAGATGAGCTTTACACCCATAAACGCCTCTAACCACAAACAAATGAAATACACTGCCCTTGACAGAAAGAGCAGGAGTGTGTCTCTGTACTAGAGATTTATGGGATATGATGTTTTAAATGCTTTCTGGCATGTGTAACTAATGTATCAATTCCTGTTGAAGAAAAGCACAGATGATGCTGATGAAAATTTCTGAAAATTGTAAAACCAAGTTTTAGGCTTGTTTGCGAAAGAAAATCAATAAAACATTTATCCATTGCATGAGCTCTCATGATATAAACAAGGTCACAGATTTAATACTGATCTTCATATTTTCATACTGTATGATGACAACAGTGAAGGAGTGATTGATGTTCTCATGTGTGTTTAAGGGAGTATACACAGGAATCACTGAGTAAACGGATGCTCACACTGACCTCACTTTGCTTCCCTTCTGTTGACACATGGTACTTTCCATAAATAGGAAACACTTTGGTCTCCCATTACTTATTTATAGCATTAGAGGCACAAATCTCAATGTTTTCCATAGTAAAATTTGTTATGTTAATTACATTAACTAAGTTCTAATAATAATTTTACATACCAGCTGTGTGAATTAATTTAATTTAAACTATATTCATTTATTTCTCTGTGGTAGATAGAAAGCAAAAAAAAAAAAATTTAATTACTAAAAACATTGTTTATTTGAATCTGTAATTTTGTACACATATCTGACCACACGATTTTCCTGTTACAAAAAGTGTAACATTCTTTAAAATTGTAACTTAAAAAGTGACAATTTTGTGGGCCCTTACATTTTTACATGAATTGTAAAATTGTAAAAAATTGTATTTGAATTTAAATTTCTGATTAGGAGGAAGAAGTGTGGATGAGACAAAAGAGGATAGGCGGGAGGGTGAGAGCGAGTATAGGTCATGCCAGAAAGTGACCTGTGGGGGAGTGTGTGTTGAGTTAGTTGTCAGGTTGAGGTTAAGAGTGATGAGGAAGTGGTCTGAGGTGTGTAGTGGAGTAACCAGTGTATTATCAGTGGAGCAGCAGCGTGTGTTGATGTGGTCCAATTGGTTACCTCATTTGTGGGTCGCTGTAGTAGACAGAGTATGGAAGTCAGCAGCCTGAGGTTTGTCTAGATGGATGTTGAAGTCTCCAAGTACTACCAGAGGAGTACCATCCTCAGGGAAGGATGAGGGAAACACATCTAACTCTTCCAAGAAGTTACTGAGGTTTCCCCCTTTGGTGCGGTTAGTTTGAGCAGGTGTGAAAGCAGCAATCGCACTCGGGTGCGCACCAAACAAGCGTACCGAGACCTGCTTGAAGAGGTGGTCTCGGTACGCTTTCAAACGAACTCTGGAGCGGTTCGCTTGAGATGTGAAAGCAATCCGACCCACTTAACAGACCAACGAACCATATGATATAATTTTCATAACGGAAAATGTGATATAAAAAGCAGTAATGTCTGATTATGTGAGTGAGCACATTATTTACCATATCTGAAAACCAACGAGCGCCTCTGTTGTGTAATTACACTTCTCCGTGCGAGAATGCTGTCCCGACGAAGTCTCAATTCCCCCTCTGCTTCATTATAAAATTCAAATGGTCTCTCTCGACAGACACACGGACAACAGGTCGCCTACTAGACAGCGCTGGGAAATCCAGAGACAGAGAGAGAGAAAGAGCGCACGTTTAAATTTGCCGCAGCAAATATGAATGGAGTATATAATTTAACAGCGGGAGAGACGGCTACATTTATAAAGTGTTTGTGTGTGTGTCGACAGTTACAAATAAAGCCAAAATAAGTTCATGGAGATAGCTTGTCAATTATTATTTTGATGGATGATGCAGCAAAAACTCTGACCAATGAGAGGAAAGTTGTACTCACATGTGACTTGCCTGAACGCATTTTGGTACACTTTGAAATGTTGCCATGTGAAAGCGAACCGAACCAAGAAGAAAATGCAACATTGTAACAAATTTAGTCCCTGTTTCGGAACAAAACAAGCGATCCATAGGTGTGAAAACACCCTAATAAGCTAATGACTCAAGGTGGATGTAATCACACAATAATGAGTCCAGGCAAAGGTTTATGGGAAATGGCAAAGTGCCCTCCCGGCATTAGTTCTAGGAACTATGAAAAGGTTTCTCCAGTGCGAAAGCCCCTATAGAGACACACACACACACACACACATATGCGCATGCGCACACGCACACACACGTTTGTTTTTGTGAATTGTGGAGACATTCCATAGGCGTAATGGTTTTTATACTGTACAAACCGTACTTTCTATCGCCCTATACACCAACCCTACACCGAAACATGGAGTAATATCCTCATTAGTCACCTTCTCCTTGTAATGCCTATGTCATACCCATGTCATTATATACATTTGTGTCCTGATATGTCAAAAACTCACACACAAGGAAAGGGAGTTTTATAGATCTCTTAACATTTTAATGTTTGTCTAAATCTTTGCATTCAGCATTTCTGGAAGATTCTGTCATGGTTCATTGGAACATTTAATTCCAGTCATTTGTCTGTTTGATATGGGAGTTTTCTTGCTTGCTTTCTTTCTTTTTTTCTGTTTCACTCCCTCCATCTGAATGCACAGTGAGGTCAATCTGTAGCCACTGGATGTGGGAGTAGCAGTGTGCATCTCTGTGTGTGTGTGTGTGTGTGTGTGTGTGTGTGTGTGTGTGTGTGTGTAAGTTAATGATGAAGGGTGTGGTAGAGGTCATGGCCTTTCTGTGGATCCAATTTTTCCATTTTAAAGGCTCATATCATGAGGAATCATAGACTCATGGAGTCAATGGAATTATGAAGTTGGCATGGACTGGCCCTGCTGGGAGACACTGTAACTACACCAAAAAAATAGAAAATTCAGTAATTGAATTTAACTCACATCCTTTACAGACAGTTATAGCTGCCACTGAGATGAATGGAAATGCTAGTGAAGAGCTTTCTTTAAAGTATTATTGACCCCCTCAACATTGTTTGACAAACTACAAAGTGGCACAATACTTTTTTGTCTTTCTTTTTACTAGACCTATTGTTTTAAATGAACAAACTTTTGTTTTAGTGAAATGTTTTTCTTGTAAAGTTAGCTTACGCTTCTTTCTTTACATTCTTTACATTTGCTTCAATATATTTGGTTTTCTAATCCATTCAGTCATTTTTAAAGTGTGACCTATATGTGTCCAAAACTTTTAGGGTCACTGCATAGTGCATAAACAGTGCAAGTACTGGATGTGCTGCTGCTGCTTTGGTCCAGTTCAGAGGGTTAGTGTGTCCGGTTTGTGAAAATGAAACCCTCCTTATGTAAGACAGAACTAAATATCGACTATCACACAGAATCACATGAGGAGCTGTTTTAGTTTTTACACACTTTTTATAATCTGAGCGTGAGAGACAGTGTGTGCAGTGAAAGGGTCATTGGGTGCTTTGGCTGCATTGCACTGCAGATCTGCTCATACACCCTTACATGCAGTTATTTTAATGCAACTGTACTAGTATGAGCTCATCCATCCTTCTGCACTCCTAAAATATCATTTTAAATAACATCATCAACCATTAATATTCACATCTACTTCAAGTAAACAGAAAGGGTCAGTAGGTTCATATAGGCTTACATTACACACACACACACACACACACACACACACACACACACCTGTAAGTGTTACTCAACAGATAAAACTAGATGTGCCAGTCACAGCGGCGTCAGACAGAGATCAAGCTCATCTGATTTTAAACAAATCCCCTACAGCACACACATCATGTGATTCCTGTTTTTACACACACACACCCCCCCACACACACACACACACACACACACACACACACACACACATACACACGTTTGTTTTTGTGAATTGTGGGGACATTCCATAGGCGTAATGGTTTTTATACTGTACAAACCGTATTTTCTATCGCCCTACACTACCCCTACCCCTAAACCTAACCCTAACCATTACAGGAAACTGTGCACACTTTTACTTTTTCACAAAAACTCATTCTGTATGATTTAAAAGCCTTTTGAAAAATGGGGACATGGAGTAATGTCCTCATTAGTCACCTTCTCCTTGTAATACCTATGTCATACCCATGTCATTATATAAATGTGTGTCCTGATATGTCAAACACACACACACACACACACACACACACACACACACACACACACACACACACAGAGAGAGAGAGAGAGATATTCCTGCCATAATCGTGTGCTGACATGATCAGTGCTGTCAAAGCACTGTAAGAAGCCACACTCTCACAATCTAATCAACAGTCAAAGTCATGGTGAAAAGAACCAATGGTTGTAGATATCCATTCACATGATTATATTTTTAGCTTGTGCTTATGCATGAATAGTTGAGGTTAGAATTTTTTAAAATGAGGTGTTCTTCTCCTGCACAAACTATGATTGATGTACCTGTAAAAATTGTTGGATGAGGATGAATCTGTTTTATAGTATCAAATTCTAATATTTATTATTATATTGAAATATTACCTCCGATACTGTTACAATTGCTGGTTAGGAGCATAAACACACACAACGAGGAGTGTAGAAGTATAACTTTCTTTAATAAATCCACAAGGAGAGTAATCCATAAACAGGTACAATGAGGAGACAACCAAACATCACCTGAACGATACCGGACAATACTAGACAGGAAACACAGGGCTTATATACACAAACACAAGGGGGTGATTGGACACAGCTGAATGTGATGATTGAGGTGATCAGTAACCATGGTGATAAACTAGTGGCGGGAAATGGAACAACAACAAGTCCAAAACAGAGTGCACATGTAACATATCGCCCCCTCCCGGAAAGGTGTGTCCTCGTGCCGTGAGATGATTGGAGACCAAGGAGGGCGAAATTCCAGGAGAGGGTTGGAGTATGGTGAAGTCCAGGGAGGTGCAGAAGTCCAGGGAGGTACAGGTGGTGGTGAAATCCAGATGGTAGCCTTGAGCAGAGGAGTCCAGATGTTGCTCCAGGCCACAGCCAGGACGGCAACCCACGGCGGTGTTGCTGGAGGGAGGAGCCGAGGTGGTGAACGCTCCAAACAACCTTGGGGAGGCATGGAAGCAGCGCAGCCGATGGAGATGAATCCTTGGGTGAAGACAGAGAGCCAAAGGAGCGGAGTGATGTCGATGGTCTCGGAGTCTGCGACAGAGTCGCAGCGACGGCCCCCCGAGGCAGCAGCAGGGTACCGGAGGGCTGAGGTGGAGCTGAAACGACTGAGGGCCGAGGCTGAACCTGAGGGAAGGCGGAGCCAATCGGAGCCATAGGGGTGGAGGGTCAGAGAAACTCGAACGACCCATAGGTCCGTGGCGATGTGATGGCGATGTCTGACCCAGGTGGAGTTGAAGGTCCGAGGCAGTCCAGTGGAGCCGAATGCTCGAGGGTCTCTGCTGTAGACGAGGGTGGAAGGAGCAGCGGCGGAGGAGTCAGGATGATGAGCCGAGGTGTTACGACGTGACCTGAGGCCGGAGGCGGAGCCGCAGGATCCTCATCACTTGAGGCTGGCTCACAGCAGGCCCCAGGTGTAGCCACACCACTGAGAAGAGGCTGGTGTAGAGCTAAGGCGTGATGTGAGACAGCGAGGGCTGGCTAGCAGGCAAGGTTGAGGGCTGGAGAACAGGCTGAATAGCAGAGGGACTGAAACAAACAAAGTCATTATCAGGGGTTTGGAGAGGATGTGGGAGAGGGAGGCTGGGTGGGACCAGTTCATCTAGAATAGGGCAGACAGTCTCAGGAATTAACAGAGGTAGAGAATCCTCTCCAAACTCAAACGAATGGTGGCGTCATGCTGACCTTCCACACCGTCTGGAGGTTCCTGGCTGGGCACTGGAGTGGGACTGGTGTCGTTATTGCAGGAATCCACGGTCATCGATGATCCACATGACGCCAGCACCCACTCCACATATTCAGGGAAGCTCCCTCGAGGTCCTTCCCCGGACAGCTGTGCTTTAGTGGCGGTGTTGAGGCCGATGTACAGAAAGATGCAAAGGCTGCTGTCCGGGAAATGTGCATGGTGTTAGGAACAAAAAAAAAAAGCACAAATATGCCTCGAGGGAGCGGTCCTTCTGCTCAAAGCAGAGCAACAGAAATGCAAGTGTGCACATCATGACAGAAACACACAAAAAAAAAAAAGTGAAAAAACACTGACACAGAAAACAAACAAAAAACACGCCGCAATCTGTAAAACTGTTGTAGGTCCGGTATTCTGTTACAATTGCTTGTTAGGAGCATAAACACGCACAACAAGGAGTACAGAAGTATAACTTTCTTTAATAAATCCACAAGGAGAGTAATCCATAAACAGGTACTACAAGGAGACAACCTAACACCACATGAACGATACCGGACAATACTAGACAGGAAACACAGGGCTTATATACACAAACACAAGGGGGTGATTGGACACAGCTGAATGTGATGATTGAGGTCATCAGTAACCATGGTGATAAACTAGTGGCGGGAAATGGAACAACAACAAATCCATAACAGAGTGCACATGTAACAGATACCAGATTCTCTAAATTGTAATGTTGACATGCATTCTCTGTAAAGCTGCTTTGAAACAATATGTATTATTAAAAGCGTTATACAAATAAATGTGAATTGACTTGAATTTAATATTATTTATTTTATTTGTTTTTGTCAGTTTTATTTATTTATTTATTGTTTGGTAACACTTCACAATAAGGTTTCATTAGTTAACATTAGTTAACTTTACAGTATTTATTAATTTTATTAATCTGTGCTCTGTTATGTCCTGTTTTAGTTTCATTTTCACTCTGTTTCATCGTTTTCTATTTTCCTGTGTTCCTTATTTAGTTTCCCTGTCTGTTAACTACTTCTTACACACCTGTTTCTGTTACTCATTATGTTCCTGCTTTATATACCCATAGTTTCCTCAGTTTCTTTGTCCAGTATTGTTTATATTAATGTTATTCTAGTTGTTTTTGATAATACGTGTAAGGTTTATAACTCTACAAAAAAAAAAAAAAAGTAGCATTTAGTTCATCATGAAGCCCTGCACATGACACGCAGGAAAAAAGTAATAAATCATGTACACGCTTTACTAAGTTGTTCCCTCAATTTACTAAATTGTGTGCACGATTTACTATTTCAATAGTGAACAAATTAGTAAGTCGTGTGCATGATTTGTAAATCAAGGGGAATGACTTAGTAAACTGTGCGCACAATTTAGCCTACTATTTTTTTTCCTGCAGGTCATGTGCGGGGCTCTGTAGTTCATGGGATCATTTGATAGAAAACCTTTTACAATTTGTATTGGTTTATTTTGTTATTATTCATGTTTGACATGTTAGAAAGCATGTGTTCAGCCATGAAATCAAGTGTGGACTTGTTCACAATCACGTCAACAGTTGTGTGTCTGTCTCTCTGTGTGAGAGAGAGAGTGTGCGTGTGTGTGTGCGTGTGTGTGTGTGTGTGTGTGTGTGTGTGTGTGTGTGTGTGTGTAATATAAACCTGAGTTCACCTACATTGTGGGGACCAGCCACCGGTCCCCACAATGTAAATTAATTAATAAAAATACTAAATGATGTTTTTGTGAGAAAATAAAGGTGTGCACAGTTTCCTGTGATGGTTAGGTTTAGGGTAGGGGGGTAGAAAGTACGGTTTGTACAATATAAAATGCATTGTGGCCTATGGAAAGTCCCCACAATTCACAAAAACAAACGTGTGTGCGTGTGTTACAGTGCACTTCCTACAGAGATAATCATCCTTGACTGGGGTTAGGTGTCTTCATCAAGGGCACAATGGAGACAAATCATTGAGCAGCCATTATTTGAACCTACCACGATTCAATCACCTCCCCAGATGTTGAATCACAAGGTAACACCATCTTCTCTATTCTTCAATAGTACAGCACTGGACCACAGTGAGAATGTGTTTTGGACTCTGAACGATCTTTCAGCTGGTGTAACTGTATCACTGCATCATGATGATTGAGCCATCAGACGTGTTGCTTTGGCTGTGACTTTAGTGTGTCTCAGGATCATTGAATATCAGTCAGATGAGATGGATGAGTCAGCTGTCAGCATGATGTACTGAAGCATTGTCAATGGAAAACAAAACTGTATCTGTAACTAATGTTGACACTTTACATAAATTTCGAAGTCAGCTTTGGTTAAGGTGACTATCATAACCAGGTAAACAAGTTTGTGTGTGTGTGTGTGTGTGTGTGTGTGTGTGTGTGTGTGTGTGTGTGAAGTTCGTGGTCAGTCTGAGATGGTATCCTGATAACTGGCGCCAGCGTGGTGATCTCACCATCTCTGGACACGGCTCATTTGTTTCTCTCTCTCTCTCTCTCTCTCTCTCTCACACACACACACACACACACACACACACACACACACACACACACACACACACAAAATATCTCTCTCTCTGCCCTCCACAGTCCAGGCTTGACTCCAAAAATGCAAACTATTTCCCTACATCAGGACATGCTGTACAGAATAAGGGATCATGCATTTGCCCTGTGGCCCGCTGCCATCACTTCTGCTGCCCGAGGCTTTAATTTGCTGCCTAGACCTGTGCAGAGACAATTTACAGATTGTCTTCAACTTTATTAGTGCTATTTGTTAAGTTAAGAATCTCTATTAATATTGCAGGGCTTCATTTATAAAATGTTGCATAGAAACATATATTTGATTTTACAATCATTTCTCAAATGTGCATATGTGTGATTCAGAGAACGAACATATGCACAAAAAATGTACATGTGCCTCTGCGAAGTTGAATTGTTTCAGTTCAGATTGTTTCAGAGCGTTCAAATGCTTTACTTGAGAAAGCATAGTTAAGTACCCTGTCTTTAACTTTGCACAACAGAGTCAAGAATCTGGGTGTCATCTTTGATTCTGACCTACTATTCGATAAGTGCCGTTATTATAAAGGAAGCTTCTTTCATCTTCGGTCTATTGCCAAATTAAAACATTTTCTTTCTAAAAAGGATTTAGAATTAGTAAATCATGCACTTATCACATCACAATTGGACTATTGCAATTCCTTATATGTAGGTTTGCCTAAATCCACTCTTCATCGCTTGCAATTAGTTTAAAATGCAGCGGCTAGACTAGAATTTGAAAAGTAAGACTAATGCTGCGTTCCAGGCAGGTTTTTGAGCCCGTAAGTAGCGTGTGCAGGGAAGAGAGACCACATCACACCTGTTCTCGCTTCCTTGCACTGGTTCCCAGTTGGTTACAGAGTTGAATTTAAGGTTTTGCTCTACGTTTATAAAGCCTTGCATGGTCTAGCACCACAGTACATTGTCAATCTCATTTAACCATATTCTGCAGTGAGATCCCTTCGCTGAAAACCAAGGGCAACCGGGCGTTTGTAACTTCAGCCCGCAAGTTGTGGAAGGCCCTTCCTTTCTCTGTCAGGTCCTCTACCACATTATCCACATTCAAATCTAGGTTGAAGACACATCTTTTCTCTCCTGTGGTGTTGCTTAAAATATATAGTTTTTTTTTTTTTTTTTTTTTTTGAGAAATCCCATCTGTGTTAGTATGACTTGTTGATTTTAAGGCTTTTTTTTTCTTTTCTTTTTTTCCGCTCTCTCTCTGTTGCTGTCCTACTCTGTTAATTTTAGTTAATTGCAGGATTTTTTTTCTCTCTTGTTTCTGTTCTTGTTTCTTGTTTTCCTTCTCTCAAACTGTGCAGCACTTTGGTTCAACACTAGTTGCTTTTAAATGTGCTTTAAAAATAAACTTGACTTGAGAAGAGCATCTGCATAACAACACCCTGGCAACCACACACAACAAACTAGCACTAGCACAACAATCTCATCCAGTTCCTGAATTTAAATTGAATTTGGATTGAGATAGAAAGCATGATTCCAAATTGCAGTTCAGATTTAGGAAGCAGAATTAAAATGAATTGAAAATCACTTTTTAAATTTTTTTATTTATTTTTTTTTTTTTTTTTTTTTTTACTAGAAATGCAACGTACGGAGCCCCGCACATGCAAGAAAGAAAATGAAATCGCGCACACGATTTAGCCTAATATTTTTTCCTGCTGTCATGTCCAGGGCTCCGTAGCAACGCTTATGAAAACAAATATGAATGATGGATTGATAAGACTTGTTTGAAAGATAAAAGCTCTTTGAAAGTTGAAGTTTAAAGGTTTATGGGCCAGAAAAACAGAAAAAAAAAAAATAATAATAATAAGACAAAATAAATCAAATAATTTATCCTTTGGATCCAGCTTTTTTCTCAGATAAAAATTACAAATAAATTTTTCCCTCAATACCATTAAACTACAAACCAGTCTCAGTTGTAGTGGCATTCGTTGAGACGCTTGGCCTTCTGTTAAACTGTACACTGTGTAAACGGGTCAACAGGTCAGTCGAGTTAATGTGGTCAGTCTGACTGTGAATATTCGGGCAAAACTGAGCTCAGACCATGAGAATGGAAGGGACAGTCCATACAGGAAAAAGCATCTTGTGTTACGACGGCAACGAGCAGAACATCAGTTCATGAGTGATGGAGGTCTGTCCGTGTGGCGCCACAGTATTGACTGGTGCCGAGTTGGAGAGGAGTGGTGTGACAGTGGAGTGTGAGGTATCAGATGGACTCTCTGAGCTATTGGGTGTCCTGTATGTGGGATTTGAAGCTTAACAGGTTTAAGTGCATCATTGTAACAGACCTGGAATCCCTCCAGATGAATTATCCACAGATGGATGTGACCACAGCCAGCCAACAAACATCATTCTCCAGCTAACAGCTCCCGCCATCACATCATCAATCAAGCAGCAGCTCCCATAAGAAATGTTCATGTAACTCACTCTTTATCTGAAGACACTTCTTAGTTAGCATTGGGGGTCAGAAGAAAGAAAAGTAGATGTTTAAATGAAGCTCACCCATGCAAAACTCACTGAAAAAAAAGAAAAGAAAAAAGTTCTAACAGATTTAAAAAAAAAAAAAAAATTAGTAGGAGGAAAACGCAAACATTTTTTCTTTGTACAAATTACAATTTTATCAAAACGATCCCTGTTCACATGGATCTGCGTAAACGACTAAAAACATTATGCATGTCAGAAGTAGTTGGCGATGTCACTTCGTAAAGAAAGACTACACTCGCCTTGCGCATGCCAATCCACCTTATTTTTACTCTTTACTGCATTTTGATATTCTTCTCGTTATTTCCCTATAGCGGCTAATACATCAGAAGTCTCACACATTCACAGAAAACACCTTATTTCCACATTGAAAAATAAGGTGGATAAACTAAAAACATAATGCGCATGTGTATGTACGGAGCCCCGGATATTACATGCAGGAAAAAAAATAGTAGGCTAAATCGTGTGCAAGATTTACTAATTCATTCCCTTGATTTACTAAAACGTGCGCACAATTTACTATTTCGTTCCATTGAGGGAATTCATTAGTAAATCATGCACATAATTTACTTTTTTTCTTGCATGTCATGTGCGGGTCTCCATATGCATGCTGTCATTTTCACAGATTCACGTTTTTGCAGTTTACATGGAGATGATAACAATATTGTTTTCAGAAAATTCCACCTTGAAAGCCTGTTTTCTAATGTTCAAAAACATTGTTGTTGTGTAAATAAACAACCAAAACACATGAAAAGTTGTCAGTTTTTAGTTGAAAACGGTGTCATGTAACCAGCCACAAAGTTTGCACATTTTCCCTGTTGAGTTGGTTGTCGTGGTTTGATTTGATCATTTCATGGCCGGTTGCATAAACTGCTTAGACTGGTCTTACAAGTTATTCATGTGATTTTTTTTTTCTCTTTAACACTGGTTATAACTTTTTTATGTCAGTTGCATAAAAAAATAGATTGACCCAATTTGAATTTGAAAAGTGAGACTAATGCTGCGTTCCAGGCAGGTTTTTGAGCCTGTAAGTCACGACTTCAAACCGCGACTCACGACTCTGTAGCGTTCCAGGCGAGTCACGCCAAACTGCCTGAGTGCAAGAAATTGTGGTAGCTAGATGTATTATATTATTGTATTATTTTTAATTTGATTGCAACATATTGTCCTAAAGTCTATTTCTCACTATGTACCACTTGCATAAACACCGCATCCGTAGGGGCTGCCATTGTTGTTTTGCGGGCTATGTGACACCAGAGCGCGTAACTGGGAGTACATCGATCTAGTAAGAGTTCACGGGTGGGAAGTCACGGGTTTGACTGCCGTTCCAGTGCACTTTCACGGGAAGAAGGTTGAAAAAACATAGGTTACGGGTTGCCTGGAACGTGGCATAATTTACCCCTTAACAAACTGCTAGTTGGTCAGACTAGTACTAAAGACTTTGTCTGCATCTCAATGTGCATTCTATCCATCCTAAATAGTATGTTGATTTAGGGCGGATAGGGTGGATAGTATGCACATTGGGATGCAGGGTCAGTCGTAACATAGAGGTTATGTTTATGCAACTGGCCACAGGTGTGTTGTTAATTATCCTCGTTTGCAAGTATACTTAAGTTCCTCTGTTTCTGTTCAGTGTTGTTGGGTCTCTTCTACATGTGTGTATAGCTGCTCTCTCAATTTGGATTTACCTGTATGTGGATTTATTAAAGACTGCCTTCTCTCTTCATCATCATGTTTGATCTACTACACAGCATTGCTGACAACATTATTATCATTTTTAGGGCCCGAGCACCGATGGTGTGAGGACCCTTTTGTAATTGCTTGGCCAATTATTCTTCTTCTCCAAAATGAATCACATTTTTGAGGGTCTAAACATGCTTGAAAACCCATGAAACTTTGCACACGCATCAGAAGTGGTGAAAATTTACGTCTAATATGGGTTTCAGAATTAGGTGTGGCATAATGGCTCGATAGCGCCACCTACAAAATTTCAATTAAGCGGCCTCCGTGCTATGTTTCACGTACAGGTATGAAATTCGGTAGACGTGTAACAGCCCAATACCTACAAAAAAATCCAAAATCTGAAAACCTAACAGGAAGTGAGATATTTTTTGAATTTTCTCTGCAAAATTTTGGCAGTTTTTGCCATTTCCACATGTTCTACTTTAACAAACTCCTCCTAGAGCTTTAATCAGATCAACATCATGTTTGGTCAGTCTAATCTTAAGGCCTTAGCGATGTTAAATTGCGAAGATCTTGAAGATGAAGCTGAATGTAAGCTGTTGTAACTCAGACATACAGTGTCTGATCTGCTCCAAACTTCACATGTGTGATAAGAGTCCTGGCCTGAAGACGTCTACATGGCAATATTCAAGGTCAAAGCGCCACCTGTTGACAAAAAATTCTCTCTCTCTCTCTCTCTCTCTCTCTCCTTGTGAATTTTATCATAAAGCATGGTTCATTGGATTGTTGTAATATGTGGTTGTTAAATTTGAATGTTTTTATGTATGTTTTTCTTTCTGTCTGTGATGTGTTGCCACCACCCTAATATAATTGCCCCTTGTGGGGTTAATAAAGTGGTTAACTTATATTACATCCAGTTTTAATATGCCATTTGAAGCAATGCATGTTTGTGCAATTTTGTTATATTTTACTGCTTAGAGGTGTGCTGTGGGATTTCTTTACTTATTAAAACTTTGCTGTGGCAAGAAAAAAAAAAAAGAAACACTGGTCTAATATGCTGGTAATGCTAAACTACATTAGTGTACTTCCTTCCCAAATCCTGCAAAACGAGCGTCAACCCTGAAACGATTATGATCAAAGTTAGGGCTTTTTGTTGTGTTCACTAGACAGATCTTTGAGAGCAATCAGTCGGCAATTATTTCACACACACACACACACACACACACACACACACACACACACACACACACACACACACACACACACACACACACACACACACACACACACACACACACACAGGTTTGTTTTGCTATCTTTTTGAGGACATTCCATAGGCGTAATGGTTTTTATACTGTACAAACTGTACATTCTCTCCCCCTACACTAACCCTAACCCTAAACCTAACCATCACAGAAAAAATTCTGCATTTTTAATAAAATTTTGTTTAGTATGTTTTTAAAGCAATTTTAAATATAAGGACTTGTAAAAATTTGTCATCATAAATCACAAAAACGTGCGCGCATACACACAAGACACAAACACACACATACACAAACACACAAACACGGCCGTATTTCAGCCGTCTAAAGTGCTTCTATGGTTCCAGACAGGCGCTCTGTATTAAATTACTGCTAATTTGTGTCAGGTTTTGGCTGGCTGAAGTTTATCTCATGTGGATCAAAGACCATTAATTCCTGGTTTATACTCTAAAGTGTTCATTCCCAGAAGTCATAAAGAATCCCACAATACATCTGCAGTTCCTCATTATGGATATGACTGAATTCATCAAACTCATGACTCAATGAAGAGCGGGTCGAGACCTCTCGATTCTTCAAGTATTCATCATCATCGACGACTCACTGGCAACAAGAACTAATGATCTCTGTTTTTCCTTAGATGGGCCGATGCATGGAACTAATGAATTGTGGGCAGCAGATCGTATGTCTCAGTCCTGATATACAATACGATGTTTTGAAAAAATGAATATGCATGTGCTGTAATAAAAGTGTGAAATACTGCCATAACACTTTAACACTATTAATTTGATTATTTACACAATGACAAGACAATGAAAATGAACAGGAGAACAACTTTAACAAAGTTAACATTTTCATATTAATAATCAACATCTTTTCAATCAAAATTAATGTTTTGGAGAGACACAAACCTATTAACATCACAGAATTCATCAAATCCGTTGATAATACTTACTGATGATGTTTGTGCTGCTGTTTTCCCTCCATAAAAAATGTCACTTCCTGTTGGGTGATATCATTAAGGAACTGGGTTTTGTTTGTTAACAAAGTGAAATGTGAAAGAAAGTGATATTGATGATTATATGTTTTTCATTTTAGAAACCAAAGTAATGAAATGATTTAAAATTCAGCCCATGTTCCCTTCATTGTGAATTTGCAATAAACAAACAATATAATTTCCATCTTTCAATTATGAGTTTAATATTTTATCCGTTATATGATAGGTAAAATGTTCTGCAGAAAAGGAATGAGTCGTCAGCTGTAGAGCTCAGATTCAGTGTAATGATCCTGACAGTCACATGCGTCTGCTCCCTCTGGTGGCGCTGCTGTGCCATTACATGCTGCACAACACGCTTTTGAACATAATCACATGCTGAGTGTGTGTATTTGTCTCCCATCCGGTGGGATTTAAAACAGGTGAACATGTGAATTTAGAGAATTGATTTTGAAGTATAAAATTTGTAAAATATAATTATTATTATTATTTTATTATTATTATTATATTTGGTCAGTCACTAAAGCTCTCCTCTGATCAGTTAAAACATTTGAACTGCTGAATTACAGTAAGTCATCACGGAGTTATTCTACATCTTAATTCTAGGATGAATATATAAGTAATTGTGATGAAATAAACTGTTATAATAAACTGTCCCAAATGGACAGACACAATCAACAGTAATTAGACTGGTTAGATAATTAAAGGCATTAGTATAATAGCATCTCATGTGGTAGGTTAATGAGAAAGTCAAGGCTTGCATTAATTAGTCAAATTAAGATTAATTTAGTTGTTTACTCCCAAGAATGAAAGGATTAGCATATTTAGTGTTGTTTGCTAAGTCAATCATCACTATTATTATTGCTCATATTTGCAGTTAGTGATTAGAACAGCACAATAAACCCATGAATGTCCATTAAAATGTCCAAGCAACACTATTTGGTCTCATTGCACTATTTGTTTTACAGACAATGTGCTAAAAATATCTCAGAACACAACTATATATAACGCTCTGGCAACATCCACAACACCAGCTAATCTATATCTAAATGTTTTAATATACAGCTCATTATAAATAATGTAACCCAACCCTCATCCACAGCTCAAGCCTAACAGGGTTTGTTGTTGTGCATTTTAGATTATTTTACAGAAGATAGTAATATAGATAAATTAATAAATAATAAATATTAATAAACAATTAATAACACACACAGAGACACACAGTGAGGACTTTCTATTGATTCTGTTGTCTTTATATGAAGACTAACCCTCACTCAGACATTTTTGTCATTTTTTATGTTTTATTATGACATTAGATATTATGTTTATTGGTCTGTTTCCCTCGTAGGGATGAATTCAGTTTTACCATCATTGTGGGAACATTTTGCATGACCCAACACACACACACACACACACACACACACACACACACACACACACACACACACACACACAAACACACACACAATCCTCGGCTGCAACGCTTGAGTGACCAACAAACTCAAATCTCACAGACCCAGGCAGCAATAAATCATCCCAGCTTTCATCCACTAATATTAATGAATGGGCATTTATCATCTAATCAACACAAAATGATGACCTGAGAAAGAGATCTCAGTCTCAGTCAGTCTCTCTGTCCGGCATGATGGATTATATCCTTAAACTGTTATTACACCTTTAATGCTCTCAATGACTCTCTGATCACTTTCCTCTCTCTCTCTCTCTCTCTCTCTCTGTGTGTGTGTGTCTTATATAAAATAAGATATATAAACATAAAGTAAACGGTAATGAATCTCTATATTTCTTGAATGGATACTGCTTTCATGAATAGCTTACATGAATAAAGAGAGCTGTTGTACAGTATTAACACGCAGTGACCCTGTATGGTTTGAGATTGATGTTTCACTAAAAACAAATCCAAAATTTGACATTCATGAGACAAAAAAAAAAAAACCAAAACTGATACGATCTGTAAATTCAAGTCAAATCCCTAATAAGACAAGACAATAATGACCTCTGTGGGTGAACTGGAGGATTGCAAACTTCAGCATAATTGTCCATCAGGAGCAACGACATTCATCTATCATCACCGATCATAACCTTCAGCTAAATCACCCGCTCCTGTGTAACTGTTTTATTAACTGTTTACCATCAGTTGTGAATGTCATGTTGAACTGTCTGGGAACTCTAGAGGTCATATACACACATTCATGTCTGTGTTCATGCGTCTCTTTATGTTGAGATTTATTATTTCATTTATGATTTCTGTGTGTCACTGCACATGCTGTGAATTGGATAAAAAGGATAAAAGCGTCTGCCAAATGAATAAATGAATTGATCTCATTCTGTAATGATGCTTCCTTATGTCTGAACCCCCGGTTTCACAGACCAGGCTTAAGCTAGTTATAGACTAAAATGCATGGAAGAGGGATTTATTCAACTCCAGATATCACAGTATTGAATGTATGTGTATAAAGCAAGAAATTCCCTTCACAAAAGAATGGAAAGGCTTCCTGCAGGGTCAACCAGGAGAAAAAATAAATAAATCATGGACAGGCGTAACTACTGTTAGGGCCAAAGAAACACATCTGCTGAACAAGAGAGAGTGGCATTGGTGATCGCTTCAGGAAGTGAAGAAATGAAAGGTGAGGAAATGTTATTCTATGTTAATCTATGATGTATGTCAGATGCAACATGAATACAGAATGTCATGTATCAGAATATTAAATTCCTTTATTCAAACATAACTGTGATGGGTGGTTTTTAACTTGTATTTAGTGCTTTTGTGCATGTTATTTTATTTAATTTTTTTTAACACATTTCATGTCAAATGTGAAATATGGGCATTTCATAAAAACATTTTTATCAAGAGAAAAAATAGTAGTAGTCCCTACACCATCCTGAATGATAAGGAAAGATAAACACATTATTTATTATGGTTAAAAGAAACATTTCATGAATCCAGATGTTGCAGTTATATCATTTACAATGCTTGCAAGTACTAAAATACCTACAATTATGTTATATATTTATTTTATTTATGTTATTTATTATGTTAAAATATTTATTTTAGATGGCATCCAACTGACAGCAATCCACTGTAAAAAACAGAAATTACTGCTGTACCGTAGTAGTGGCGATGATATAGCAGTATTAAAAAGAGGCCGTAGATGAACGCAACACTCACAATACAGAAACACGGGAGGGGATGACAGCGCTTGAGTATAAATATGTGCAGTATGAATGTAATCCGGACGTATTGTTCAGCATGTTGTCATTATCATGTGACCTACCAGAGTCAGTTGCATCACATTCATAAAATCTCTCCTGTGGCCTCATGGGATGGTAAAGTGTCCATCGTATGCATACTTCAGAATCTCACCAGAAGTAGGTCATCCGGGGACTTTTTGCTTATTCTTTTATGAGTACTGTGAATTCAGACATTCTTCTTTTGTCACATACTGTTTTTCACCTACTATATAGTAGAGAAGTATGCGATTTCAGATACAGCCTGAGTGTGATTCACAGGGCGCTGATGAGGCTGTGATCAGATCCAGGTGTGCTTGATGGCCGAGCGAGAGCAGGTGAGAATCATGAGGGATGCTGGGTAATGTAGTTTGAGAAAGGTGACCAGGGTGAATCCGTGACAGTATCATTATCCAAGTATTATTTGGAAAATATTTAGCTACATTATTACATTTAATTATTTGTTTTAATCAAATGATTTATTTAGTTATATTTATATTAATTTAGTTGTTTTTTTATTATTTATTAATTAATTAATTAATTAATTAATTTATTTATTTATTTTTACATTTTTGACCCCTTGCATTTAAAAAATCCTGTTTTAAAGTATGAAATGTCTAAAACTGTGATTTTGATCGTAATAATTTCCTTCCCCGCCATTGAAGAGTTTTTCCGGCAATCTGGGTTTTCACTGTTATACGGTAGGGGGCGCTATTAAGCATCCAAAAACAAGTGAAGAAGATTTGATTTTGAACTGATTTCGACTAAAGAAACATTATCAGCTGGAGACGTATTATCACATGGCAATTGTTAGTAAACTGCTGTCATGCCGCAGAGCTTTCTCTCTTGTATCGCTCCTGTAAATGACATTATATGTTCAGAGCGGGATTAAACACTCAGACTGTATTTAACCGGAGCGTGAATGTGGCCATTAGTAAAGAGACTCTTCCAGTTGGTGAGCTGAATTTTTCATCATGCAAATGTTATAGTGTAACTGAAGGACTCCAGGCCCTGTCCTCACCTTTATCGTTTGACAAATGTCTCCCCTCTTTCTCTTTCCCAGTAAGTGAAGTAATTTCCCCCCACGCTGATGATAAATGATCAGGCGCTCTTCTTGATGCCCTTCCAGTCCTCACAGCCTAATTAAAGAAAACATTTCATGATTGCCTATTTTTCCTCATGCGTGACAACCTATTATTCTTTCTGCTACCTGATTAGGGCCTTATTATGCTGAGATGTAGATTGATTTAACAGGGCAGAGTAATAAAGCTGTACTTGCTCTGATTTAAGTAAGGTGCAGGTTGAGTCGGTCACAGTAATTGTTATTACTGGCTGCTGATCGCGGAGGCAGAGCGGCTCGAAGATGAAATTGAATTAGAAAATTAGAAGGTCACTCGGTGAACAACAGGTGCCGTTTTGGGCCGAGCTCCTCTCGATGGAGCTGTCAAGAGAGAACATTCAAGCTGTGCGATTGTCCGAAATGATAAATTGTGTCGATCACATTTGCTAATACTGACATATTTCCATCAAAACAAGATTAATCTCTTCATCAGAGTGGACAGTGTGTTGATATAATCGGTGGTAAAAATGAAATGCAAACTGGCAAATTGCTTTTTTCCCTCTTTCGTCTGTGCGGCAGAGACTGATTGATTAAATTATTTTTTAATGAACTCAGAATTGAAGGAAACAATTTTCAGCAGCTTTTCTCGAAATTTTGAAATCTGTGCATGTTTTTTTTAACAATCAAGTGCCTGAGCTCAGAAACATCACTGATGAACAGATTCAAACCGTTCAGCTGATAGAAATGAGCTGATAGAAATAAGTTAGTTCCTGCTGGTATATTCTGTAACTACACCATTCTGCAACAAAAAACATCTTTCTCTATCAACAGCCACTGAAATGCAGCTGTGTATTGTACCTAAATACAAAACAACAACAACAACAACAACAACAACAAAAACATATTTAATTATATTATAGTGCATGTTTTAACAGGTTATTTGGCAGCACAAACATCTGTATGAGCATCCTGTTCATTTTCTTGTGATTTTGTTTTGTGAGTTTGATCAAAGCAGATTTCTGAAAGCCTGCTAAACCCTTTATTGAAATGTTTCCTAAAATCACAACACAATCATACTTTTATCTAGAGTCTTTGTGTTACTGAATATCTGATGTATTTGCTTCATCAGCGATTGATAATCTCATAATCATTAAAGGCGTCATGAACTGCATTATTTTATTATTTTAGAATGTTTCATGGGTTGTACTTAAAATGTTAGTGTGCTTTTTAAACAAAAAATGTCATAACTTTAGAAATAAAATAGCATTTTTCCTACCCTGATTTTAGCCCTCTGATTTGAACGCTCAGTTTTAAGGGGCGTGTCTGCTGTGAGACTTCAGTGTAAACGCCCACTGCTGTGATTGGCTGACATATTACATGTCACTTTTAGCACGTTTTTACTATTGCATTTCTCAAGATTTACTAATCGTGAAAAGTGTTGTTTAAAGCATTATATTGAGATCGTGGCATGAGAGGTTGCAGTGATGTGCATATAGCTGATCACAGACATGTTGAGTGCGTGAATGCAGCGATCTCGTCATTGTAACTCGATTTCTGCACACTAACGAATGCTTTCATCAATACAATACAATAATACAATACAAGTTTATTTATATAGCACATTTAAAAACGTCTCGGGTTACGTCTGTAACCCTGGTTCCCTGAATAAGGGAACGAGACGCTGCGTAGTCGCTTTGGGAACGCCTCTGCGCGTTTTGTCTTGAAGCACTCGTGAAATCGAACCAATAGTGTGACGGGACGTCAGTGCGGGTGACGTCACGGACCAGGAAACTATAAAGCACTCCTGAGAACAAAGAACGCCAGCTTCTGATATGGATGAAGCAGACGCTCACAGGCGTGCAGGGAGTATGGCTAAGCTACGCAGCGTCTCGTTCCCTTATTCAGGGAACCAGGGTTACAGACGTAACCCGAGACGTTCCCTTTCATGGGAACATCGACGCTGCGTAGTCGCTTTGGGAACGCTATCCCAACTAGGCCATAAGACCAAGTGCCTGTCTGTTATCTTACGACGAGAGCACCGAGGACCCTGGAGTGGAGCCCAAATCAAGGTTATACAACCTAATGAAGGTATGCTGAGATGACCACCCAGCCGCATCACATATCTCGTTAATGGGAACCCCCGAGATCAAAGCCTTTGAGGCAGCCATACCCCTAGTAGAGTGTGCCCGGACAGCCAAAGGTGAAGGCTGCCCGTATGACTCATAGGCAAGAGAGATGGCCTCAACCACCCACTTGCTCATTCTTCCTGATCCGGATTAATCAAAGGAGGAGGACAAAAGGCCTGCAGTACAATCGGTCCTGGGACGTTGGTGGGGACCTTGGATTTATAACCAGGTCTAGGATGAAGGAAAGCCCTGAACATACCAGGCGCAAATTCCAAACATGAGGGAGCAACCGAAAGTGCTTGAAGATCTCCAATTCTTTTGAGAGATGAAATTGCCAACAGGTGGACAGCTTTGAGAGGAATCTTCCAGACACCTCCTCTAATGGTTCAAAGGGAGCCTCAGCTAACCCTTCCAACACAATAGCCCAGTCCCAGGCCGGAGTTTTGTACGCACAGAAGGCCTCAGCCTCTGGGTACCACAGAGAAAGCGTATAAATAGGGGGTCTCTTCCACAGAAGAGTCCCCAAACAGAGCATGATAAGTGGAAATAGCCACTATATAAACCTTCAAGGTAGAAGGAGATAAACCATCCAAGTTTTATACTTGGAGTACTTGCAACACAAGACTGATAGAAGAGTGGAACAGGTCCAGCTGACGTTGTCTACAGCAAGTAGAAACCAACTTCCATTTATTTGTCTGTATAGCTTTCTCGTGGAAGGAGCTCTGGAGTGGAGTATGGTCTCGACAACCTCAGTTGGGAGACCGGATTCTATGAGCCTAGCCCCCTCAGAGGCCAAGCTCAGAGTTTCCACAACTCCAGGCGGGGGTAAATTATCATGCCGCCCGCTTGAGACAGAAAGTCCTGTCTGATGGGGATCTCCACGGGGGAGCCGTCTAGAAGAGACACTAGGTCTGCAAATCAAACTCGGGTTGGCCTTAATGGGGCTATCAGTATGAGATAGACCCTCTCTAGGCAAACCCTCTCCAGAACTCCTGGGAACAGAGCGATCGGGGAAAAGTGTGTACAGACGTAACCTCGGCCACGTCTGCACCATGGCATCCAACCCCAGAGGGGTGGATTAGTCAGAGAGCACCACAGTGGGCAAAGAGATGTTCTTTCGAAGCAAATAGGTCAACTTCTGCACGACCGAAGTTCTCAAATGAGCTCCACCACCTCAGGGTGGAGACTCCATTCCCCGGGCCTCGGCCCCTGCCTCAACAGGATGTCTGCCCCCACATTTTGATGGCCCCTCGGGTGTGGGAGGAAGTATTTGAGTACTCGAAATACCGCCATCATTTCCAGATGATTTATGTGTCAGGAAAGTAGATGGTCCTCCCAAAGACCCTGAGCCGAGCGACCACTCATGATCGCCCCCCAGCCTGTGAGGGAAGCATCCGTCGTTAGCATTACACGACGACAATGAGCCCCCAACACAGGTCCCTGGGACAGGAACCAAGGCTTCTTCCACATGACTAAGGCACGAAGGCATTGCCGCGTGACCTTAATCATGCGAAAAGGATTTCTTCTCAGAGAAAACCCCTTGGTCCTGAGCCACCACTGTAAGGGTCTCATGTGCAGCAGGCCAAAAGGTATCACGTTGGACGCAGCTGCCGTAAGACCCAACAGTCTCTGAAACTGTTTTGCAGTGTGTGACTGGCCTAATTTCACCCCATTCACGGCCGAGAGAATGGAACGCACCAGAGCAGGAGACAGATGTGCCTGCATCGTGATGGAATCCCAGACTACCCCTAGATCGTTGGTAGTTTAAGCTGGAAGAAGCACACTCTTCTTGGCATTAATTCTCAGCCCTAGCCTTCTGATGTGAGACAGAACAACATCTCAATGTTGGACTGCCATATGCTCAAACTGAGCTAAATTCAACCAATTGTTGATATAATTCAACACGCGAATGCCCTGGAGTCTCAGAGGAGCCAGAGCTGCATCCACGCATTTTGTGAAGGTGTGGGGTGAAAGCTAGGCAGAAAGGAAGAACCCTGTATTGGTAAGCTTCGCCCCCGAAAGCAAATCTGAGGAACCTCCTGTGCTGAGGATGGATGGATACATGAAAGTGCCCTCCAACCCTCTTTGGAACAAAGTACAGACTGTAAAACCCTGACAGCTTGCTGGGAGGAGAAACCCTTCTATAGCTCCTTTTTGCAAGAGCGTCAGAACTATGTGTTCCAATACCAGAGACTGCAAGGGGTCCACCACTATAGGGAAGACCCTGTTAAATTGGGGCGGGCGAGACCCGAATTCTGTAACCCTTTCTTTGTGAGCAGTACCCATTGAGAAATACTTGGAAGAAGTTTCCATTCTACCAGAAATCTACTAAGGGAACCAGTCTCTCATGACTGGCCTCTGGTGTTTTTTTTTTTTGAACATTTGACTCGGCGCCCTTAAGCGGCGAACCGGCAGGGAACAACCGAATCAAATGTCGACCGGCCCTCCTCAGAGGGTCAGTGGAGACCGCTGCACCCTGAAGCACACGAGGTGGCAGGGTTGGCAGAACGGCCCCCTGAGGGCACCGAGGAGGGGCGGATACCATATAGTGTGGTGAAGAACCCTCTTCAGAAAGGGGCTACCCTCGAATGTCCTATGCCACTGGCGTCAGGACCTTTTCGAAGTCTTCTTGGTGATAACAGTCCGCAGATCTGTCTTACCCCACAAAGACTTCAGCTGTGTTGCCTGTCCCGGTCCCCAAGCTTTCTGCGGGGGAGCACGGGTGACGACACTTTTTTTTTTTTTTTTTTTTTCAGTGCCCTGAAACGGCGAACCGGCAAGGAACAACTGAACTGACCACTCTATGACCCTCCTCTTCTTAGAGGATCACTGGAAACCGCTGCACCCTGAAGCACACGAGGTGGCAGGGTTGGCAGACCGGCCTCTCTTCTTTTAAATTCCTCAGAATTTAATGTATTCAATATTTCATTTAATCCTTAAATTAAATGCAGCCAAAAACAAACAGTCAAAAAGACAGGCTGAATATATTGGAATACAAAAAGAATTATAGCTCGTAATAGTTTGCAAGATATTATAGGGAAAAAGAGAAAGGGAACTCCCGTCTACTCAGTTCCCTCCAAATATATATAAACATTTTATATATAAT
This sequence comes from Chanodichthys erythropterus, assembly GCF_024489055.1. Classification (NCBI taxonomy): domain Eukaryota; kingdom Metazoa; phylum Chordata; class Actinopteri; order Cypriniformes; family Xenocyprididae; genus Chanodichthys; species Chanodichthys erythropterus. The sequence goes on from NC_090241.1 coordinate 85,120, forward strand.
CGGCTATATATTACGGGCACGATATCTATGCGCAGCCTCGGCAAACGCGAGATCCGAGCCGTATATTCTTTATTGCAGACTTAATCTGCGCGCTGCCGCGGCAAACGCGAGATTCGAGCCTTGCGTTGGACTTTTATTCCCTCGAGAATAAAGCCAACAGGAGTGGAGCTAAAAACTCCCGCTAGTGCATACTTCTCTTTACACTTCGGGACATTTTTATGAATGAACACTGTCAGCTGTGAACTGACGTGCATGCTCCACTCTCAGCGTGTGCATCCCTACTCGCTTTGTAGTATAGCACTCAAAACTGCTGTTCACTTTCTTTATATATATAAATATATCTTCAATATTTGTAAGTTGACAAATTCAGAAAGATATTTAACTTCTCAGTTAAATCGAGAAAATAATCAGACAAGTCTATCACGGTCTGAATATTTCAGATTAACAAAATAATCATGGCTTTCAAACACAACTGATTTGTTTCTGATGTTAGAATAATAAACGTGTGATTTTGAAACACGATATGTGTGTGAGGTGGCGAGTCCTCAAATCAATATCACAATATCCACCTCCTCAGAGCTGGACATGTGTACCGGTGCCTCAGCCCGGAGGAAGAAACCGCAGAGCGTGCTTCCACCTGGGAGAGGCACTGAACCTGGCAGGTAAGGGCAGAGAAAGGGCAGCGCCCGTCTCTAACCCCTCTGCCAAATTCATCTGCGAACCCCATGATCTGAACCGCCTGTCTGCCTCGGCAGATGCGGGATCCGACCACGAAGAACGCGAGCCGCGGCGCCCTCCTCAAAGAGCGCCCGGCGGGAGTGGAGAGGTTTTATATTACAATGCTCGCAAACAACCCCCTCGAGGGCCGCCTGGGCATGCTCCGCTCCCGGACAAACAACACAGAGCTCGTGTGTATCCCCACCCGTGAAGTAATGAAGGTAGGGAGAAGCACACGGTCTGATGCCGTTTGCTCGCCATTATAGTGTCTTTTATATACATATATATGTGGTGTAATACTGATACTCTTGTTCTCAAACAAAAGAGATCGTCTCTGTATATGTAATTGACAGACAACACCAAATAAGACACACGATAACACAGAGCGCTGCTGAAGACACAGAAGCTGGCGTTCTTTGTTCTCAGGAGTGCTTTATAGGTTCCTGGTCCGTGACGTCACCCGCACTGACGTCCCGTCACACTATTGGTTCGATTTCACGAGTGCTTCAAGACAAAACGCGCAGAGGCGTTCCCAAAGCGACTACGCAGCGTCGATGTGTGGGAAAGGGAACAACTGGTGTTGACCAAAGTGCTTTACAAGGCAAAAAAAGTCGACAATAACGACAAAATTTAAGCACCAGAGAAACAATAAAAGAGAAAAGAATAAAAATAAAAGAGAACAGCTATTTACAAAAACAATTTAGGGCAATATGAGTCACGGGATATTGAAAGCCATGGAAAAATAGTAGGTTTTCAGGGCAGATTTAAAAGTTTTAGAAACATCACTGTTATCATAGTTATCCTAACTAACAGTGCTAACACAATAGAGTAAATAAGAGATTCATTGATTCTAATGAGAGTTTTGGTGCGAGTCCAGAACTCAGTCACTGATAACCTCACGCTGTTTGATTGACAGCTCCAGCGACTGTAAAGGGAACATTCTTTGATTGCTTTCTATATATAATTTAATCACAGTTTAAATAACAGATTATTTTCATCCTACTAAGAGAAACAATGTGAAGTTGACAGTTTAGTCACTGAGACAAAGAACATCTGACTGTATATGAATCAAGACATATCAGAAATCAGTGGACACTGGTGATTTTGGTTAGACATGTACACAATCCATACATATCAAACGATCTGTAACAAAGCAATAATGACACAGTATAAACTTTTTTACTCATATAAGTGTGTTGCGCCATTCTTGTCAGATCCAATATAGAAGGCACAGCATCATTTTTAACTTCAGGCTCTCTGCAAATCAAATGCAGCTACTGTGTTTTTCCACAACCGGACACTGCACAATATTTTGCACTCTTCAAAGGAAAGTTTATGGCTTAGTTGCTCAATCCAGTGTTAGCATCACATCTGTTATTTACCTACTACTTGTCATGCGTGAATCAGTGGGCGGGGCTAAAGTGGTAAGGATGTAGAAGTAGGATTTGATGTTCTTCTGCAGAGGCAGTCTTTCACTTATCTATGATGTCATAAATAGGCACATTCCACAACCAGTCGTAAATTAAAATTAAAATTTAAAAACAAATCTCTAGTGTTGAATCTCATTCACAAGGGGCTCATAGGGAGTGTGTGTGTGTGTGTGTGTGTGTGTGTGTGTGTGTGTGTGTGTGTGTGTGTGTGTGTGTGTGTGTGTGTGTGTGTGTGTGTGTGTGTGTGTGTGTGTGTGTGTGTTTGTTTATATTACATTGTGGGGACCCACAATGTCCCCACGATGTAATATAAACCTGAGTTCACCTACATCGTGGGGACCAGCCACCACAAACCCACAATGTAAATTAATGTATAAAAATACTAAATTATGTTTTTGTGAGAAAATAAAGGTGTGCACAGTTTCCTGTGATGGTTAAGTTTAGGGTTAGGGGTAGGGTAGGGGGATAGAAAGTACGGTTTGTACAGTATAAAATGCATTGCGGCCTATGGAAAGTCCCCACAATTCACAAAAACAAACGTGTGTGTGTGTGTGTTTGAAGCTTCTCTCCAGGTGAGTTTGCTGCTCTGTGTTCTACATTTTTCATTCTTGTGTCTCAGAAATGCACATGAAATAATGACCTGACAAATAGGCTACAAATCATTGTGCTCCTCTCACTTCTCTGACACTCTCGACATGGTAATGAAGCAGCAGTGACTCTCACACACGCTTTGATTGCTTCATTTAGAAGTCTAAACGCTTGACACATAATCATTCATCTGAGTTACTGCTAATCTCCTCAAAACACATCATACGCCACTGCAGTGAACAAACACACCTCACAAAACTCACTGTAAATGGAGGTGTGATATTATTGTTCACTGTCTAATTCCACATGTGTTTAAGGATTAGAGAAACACATTCACACACATTTTTCTTCCAACAGACAATAGAGATCAGTGCTTCCTAACTGTTTTTGCTTCAGGACACTCATTTTACATTGGACATCAAGTGAAAACACAGTCATCATTTAAAAAGTACAAAAATATCTATTTCAATGGTCCACTTTACACATTCTACTAGCTAGAAGTAACTTTGCAACTACATGTCAACTAACTCTCATTGTAGTGTTAGTAGACTTACGTGACCTGGGGAAGTCGACTCACAAGGTAGTTAAAGAAAACCTGCATGGCCAGCAGCCATATCACCCTGTAGCCCAAGACTGGTCGCCCACTGAAGCTAAGCAGGGCTGAGCCTGGTTAGTACCTGGATGGGAGACCTCCTGGGAAAACTAAGTTGCTGCTGGAAGAGGTGTTAGTGAGGCCAGCAGGGGGTGCTCACCCTGTGGTCTGTGTGGGTCCTAATGCCCCAGTATAGTGATGGGGACACTATACTGTCAAAAAGCACCGTCCTTCAGATGAGATGTTAAACCGAGGTCCTGACTCTCTGTGGTCATTAAAAATCCCAGGATGTCCTTCGAAAAGAGTAGGGGTGTAACCTGCCCATTGGCCTCTGTCCATCATGGCCTCCTAATCATCCCCATACACTGATTGGCTTCATTACTCTGTCTCCTCTCCACCAATAAGCTGGTGTGTGGCGGGCGTTCTGGCGCAATATGGCTGCCGACGCATCATCCAGGCGGATGCTGCACATTGGTGGGGGTTGAGGAGATTCCCCCTTTAATATGTAAAGCGCTTTGAGTGCCCAAAAAAGCACTATATAAATGTAAGGAATTATTATTAATTATTATTATTATAAACAGAACAGACCAGAACACATGCAAGCTACAGCAACAATGGAGGCCTATATAGACAACAGACTGTGCGAAGAGCTTAGAAAGTACCCTCATTTGTACAACTTAGGGTTAGTAGTATAGGTTGACATGTACAGTAGTTGCAAAGTTACTTATCATTTTGGGGAAAATGTGCTTAATTGTAATGAAAATCACAATGCAAAAATCTTAATGTTCCTAAAAAATTACTATTTTATTTATGAAAAATGCAATTTCTTATTTATTTATTTTATTTTGGACATGTTTAACATGGAGGTTTCCAGGGATTCTCATGTACTGTTTTTTTTTCCATGTAAACAAAGCACACTAATTTAACATTAACTTGAAACAATCTGCTTTCTGCATGTTTCTCAGGATGTCTTCAGTGGTTGTATGAATGACTGATGATCTGTTCAGAATGAAATGTTACAATTACAACACTTCAACAGTGACATAAATGCATGATTTTCCAATTTAAATAAAAAGGAACTCAAAAAAAATCAAAAATAAAAATTAGCATATTAGTTTATATTATCCCCCCAAGCCTTCTAAACAGTAAAGTCCCAGCCTTTTCCAACCTTCCTCTCTTCCTTGCAGGGCCAGGCAAAAGGAGCCCTGGTGTACACATCAACTTGGAAAAATGCCTCAAACTTGGTCAGTTTCATGTTGGCTAATTTTCATCGTTTTGAGATGCGGTGAAGAATAATTCTAAAAGGATTTACCACAGTGGAAGAGCTGGTTTCACCTTCATTTCAAGGATCAACTAGATTCAAGCCAATTATTGTGAATGGCATGTTTTTTTAAATGTTTTATTCTTTAGTTCTTTATTCTAATTGCGATATAGTGTCTGTGAATATAGACGGCAAAAAGACTGTTTAAATATGAATCCTGCAAGTTTTGTGTGTCTCAGTGTGAATTAATGGGGAAGATCCCAAATTATATTGCTATACTGTGATGAACGAAATCGACTGAAATATGTAATAAGTACTGAAATAAAATGTGTTAGCAATTTATTAAACTGCTCATTAACATTTAGGCTCTACAATATAACAAATATAATATATGAAATGACTGGAATCACTGACTGGAAGCAGGAACGTTTTTTTTTTTTTTTTCCTCCATTGCAGAAACACCAAATGCCAGGTATGTGATGTTCACATATATCTTTGAACAGGATATATTTCCAGGTATATCTGTGCACTCAAAATGTGTCTTTGACTCTCATTTATATAGTTAACTATATTTTAAATAAGCTTCAAACAAATGATATATTTCCTTTGTCATTGCATTCTTTCTTAGTTGTCTCAGTCACATTCCTGACTAAATGGCTCATTATGCGGCAGGGTCTTAATCTCCTCAGATGTTAATCACAGCAGTAATGAAGATTCACGCCTCTTTGCATATGATCTCTTAGAAAGTGTCTTAGAAACTTAAAATCAATACATTGTTTTTTGTGTCCGAGTAGGCAGGATAATTTCCACATCATTTTGAAGCAAAAATTTTAGACTAAAATATACAATTCCCAAAAGTCTTGTGAAAAATATTTAGTATGCATTTTGAGGCCTTACTTTTTTTTCTTTTCTTTTTTTTCAAAACTCATGCATATACGTAATTCTCTCAAAAATACAAACATGAACATACTTGTTGCTCACATATTATTGTAGCCTAGTTTCTGCTGAATACAGTGTAATGAGAAGTTTGTCATTAATATGTTTATAAACAACAGAAAAAAAGCACAAATGTCAGGGCATGTCAAAACTTCTCCAGGACCCCAAATCAGCCTCAGACTCCAGAGGGTTAAGGAATCCGGCCTAGGAACAAATTTCATTCTCCTATTCCTAGTCTGTCACCTTTCTTATAAGGGTTAGATAGTAACCTATACCCTAGGGCACTCAGGGGAGCCAGCTCCTCCCAATTTAGTGGAGGAGCACTCACACCTTGCAAGTGAGGGTCCTAGTGGAGCAGAGGCTTAAAGACCCATTACAGTAAGGGAGTGTTCTACTCCACAACCCAAATAAGGACACCGGACAGAGCTAACCTGGAAGCCTTCTTAAATCCCTGCCAAGGGGGAAGGTAGTTTTCTAACTTTGAACCTGAAGAGTCGCTAATGATGGAAGCTAGTGAAGCGCTAGCTATGACCACTAGAATTTGCTGACCTCAATGGGATGGGAGAAGAGGAACCTACCTTAAGACCTGAAGCCAAGGGGGAGGGTTCTATTCTAAACTCAACCCAGAGAACTAGCATACCAAGGGGAGCTAGGAAAGCGTTAACTGCAACAATTCAAAATGCTGTCCTGATATGTCTATGATCTAAGAATCCAGCACTCCCGAAGGTATCCTGCAACGAAAAGGGGTTCGCAAATAACAGCGAAGGCCATTTTCCGTCAAGATCAGACCATTCTCTGTTGGGGAGCAGAGGACCCTACTTAACAACCTGAGCCCTGGGGAGGGTACTACTCTACAATCGACCCCTAAAGACTTGCAATCCAAGAGGAGCAGGCAAATAGCTATCTACAACTGCTGTCCTGAGACTATCGTTAAGCTCTAAGGGGGGGCAAAGGAACCTGCTTAAAGACCCGGGCAGTGGGGGGGGGGGGGGGGGGGGTACTACTCTAGACTCAACCCCTGAGGACTCGCTTACCAAGGGGAGCTCACAGAGAGCCAGCTACAACTGCCTGAATGCTGTATTTATGCCAGTACTGAAAAGAGCTAATCGGAAGAAGAGGACCCTACTTTAAGACCCAAAACCACAGGGGAAGGGTTCTACTCTAAACTCAATTCAGAGAACATGTACCGGATCCTGGACCCATTCCTCACTGGGTTGAAGAGATTTGATAAGAAAGCTGTAACAGGGAGTTACTTAAACACCCTAACAATGAGGGGAGGGTTCTACTCGACCCTCAACCCAGAGAACTCACTAGTCACGGGGAGCCCGCTAAGCGCTAGCTACAACCACATGACACCGCTGCCCTCTAGAGCTTACAAAGGAGCTTCCTACTAGAGAAGCTCATCATGGGGAATGGAGGACCCTACATTAAGACCCAAACAATGGGGAGGGTTCTACTCTAAGTTCAACCCGAGGATGATATGTCCCAGATCTCAAAACTTCAACACTCCCGAAGGTGACTTACAACAAAAAGGCTTTCTGTGGGCTTTCTGTGCCATCTATACAACTTTCTGTGGGGCTTTCAAGATCGGACAGTTTTAACTGGGAGAAACCCTACGCAGCAAGGGAAGGTACTGCTCTGCACTCGACAAGAGGACTTGTTTATCAAAAGGAGCTAACAACATGCTAGCTACAACCTCTCGATGTCATTGTCCTACAGGTGTGCCCAGAATCTCAAGACTCCAGCACTCCCAAATATACCAATATACAATGAGAAGGGTTCACGAGACTGTGCAAAAGCCACACCTAGTTGGGTTCTAAAGATTATACAAAGCTCACTCATCTAGTCTGCAATAGCTAGCACTAAAGATTTTTTAGCACCAACTAACATAGAACCTCTTTAACTCGTGCAGTGAACACTACCTTTGCTTAACATTTGGATCTAGGCATCAGAGGAACAATCTGAACCTTAATATTTCTCCAGACTAGGAAAGATAGCGAAATGCAAAAAAAAAACAAAAAAAAACTGTTAGTCAATACTCTGTGCCTATTATGCAGCTCCATGAAAGCAAACACCAACTTCAGAATTTTTCTGGCTGAAAGGAGGTTAATATCCTCAGAAACCACATTCCTGGAAGCTGCTGATTGAGACTCAGTTCTGAGATCAAAGCATCAAACATCAAGGAAAACATCTTCCTCAACTCACTCTGCATCCAGAATTCCTCTAATTCCTCAGAATTAGACGTTCCACCTTAATCAGTCAGATTGAAAATAGACATGAAAAAATATCAGAACTTGCAGGAAGAGTCCAAAAGGGAAGTACTTCTTGTCAGACTCCTCCCACTCTCCACTTACAACCCCCACAATCAATCCCGCTTTGCCGCTGTTGTGCCCGCAGGACCCGAGCCGCAGGTTACATGCATTTAACCCCCTCACAAGCTGAACGCACTCTGATCAAATGCTAGATTCTTCTCTCTAACGAGAATAAGCAAGAACAGAGTCTACTGCCATGAATGCATCGCTCTGAGCGCTTTCAATTCGAGAGCTGAACACAATCGTACAAACGCTGACATAGGTGGAGCTTCTCACCACGACCGCATCACAAAGCATGCATTCAACTCCTTCGAGAGCTGAACGCGGTCCGTTGAAACACTAGATTCTCATCACTCTTTCAAGAAACAAGCGAGAACAGAGTCTGCTGCCAAGAATGCATCGCTATGACTGCCTTCCACTCCCTCGAGAGCCAAACATGCTCATGCACAAGCTGACTACTAACCCTTAGGTGAGAATCAAAGAAGAACAAAGCTTCTTAACAGTCTCTTTCAGTAGTCTCTCAAATGTATCAAAATGAGCACATCCAGCTTGCTCGAGGAGTCAAATGCACTCCACCCATGGCGTTTCTGTCTCACGCATACGAACAATTATCTCCTGATAAGAAAAAAGTTCATGATGTGGTAGTACAACGTGATTGTCCTGTTTTGCTTCAGATGTCAGTCATACAGATTCCCCATTGCATTTTATTCAGACGCAGTGTGAGTTCCCATTCAAAAGGGAATTTTCTGCATTTTCACATTTTCAAAAAAACATCCTTTAGTATGATTATAAGCTGTTTTCCTCATGGGGACCAAAAATTTCCCCAAAAGGGCAAGGATTTTGCAAAATGCCATCTATGTAGGGAGATTTTTTACCCATAACTCTCTCTCTCACACACACACACACACACACACACACACACACACACACACACACACACACACACACACACACACACACACACACACACACACACACACACACACACACACACACACACACACACACACACACTATATACTCCTTCCTGCTTCTCACCTTTTTGCTTTGATCATTACTCTGCACTAAATTAATTCACTATAATTACTGCAGGTTCCTCATCTCTGACTCCTGCACTTTTGATGCAAATTAACAAGCAAATTTTGTATTAATGAATGAGTATGTTTTTAATTCCTGGATGGATGGTGAGCAGCTGTGAGCTGCGTGTTTATGGAGGGGCAGCTGCAGATTTTACTTTAGTTGTTTACGAGAACTAATTTGAACAGTTATTTCAGATGAACAGTTTCCCTCCTCTCTAGTTGACTTTTCCTCTCCGGTTTAGGCCTGAAACATCCTTAATGCGAGCACACAAACTTAGAAATGAATGCCTGGCTAATGAACAGTCAGCATGTTAAACATATTTAGAAACCTTAGCGCTCAGATGGGCTCTGCCATGACAGTCCCACTAGTAAACATACCATGAAAACATAATTTAATCGTATTTAAAAAAAAAAAAAAATGTAAGTTTAATGGTAAAAGACTGTAAAAATGTTATGGTTAAAACCTGTTAACTGGTTAGAGGTAAGTTTCCTTACTCTATTCAGTGAAAAATTGTAATAGATAACTGGACATTTCATGTAATTTTGTACAGTTTTTGGGAAAGAAAAAGAACGTCATCTCATAATTTACAGAGAAAAGCCATAAACTAACATTCCCAGAATTCCCAGTGTGACATTTCACATTTGATGGTTTTGCATTTTTTTAAATGTATTATTAGTTATGTACATTGGGGTTTTATACTCCATCTTATGTTGTTAAATTAATATTTATTGCATTATTTTAGTGTCGCGTGTGTATTTTGTATTGTTTTGTGCATCTTCTATATATTAGTATTTATCTCAGATTGTGGAAAAGCTGCTTGTGATTGACAGATTTTAGTAATTTGTTAAACAGTATGTGTAACATTTGGTAGTGATAACCACACACAGGACAAGGAAGATGAAAGTTCAATGCAGTCTTCAGTAATCCACAGGTAATCCAGAGAGTGACTGGTAGGGAAACACAACCATCACATAAACAATCCCCGAAAAACCAAGACCTGAAACATAAGAACTTATATACGCAGGATAATGAGGGGAACACAGCTGAACGAGATGACGAAATCAAATTAGTAACTATGACAACAAATGTCGTTCCTCACAGCAGGGTGGTACTGGGCTGGGCACTGGGTTGGGAGTGGAGCTGGTGTCGTCATCTGCTGGTCCTACGGTCAGTGCAGATCCGCATGAATCCAGCACCCACTCCACACATGTGCCGAAGCTCCCTCGAGGGCAAACAGCTGTGCTCTCGTGGCTGTGTTCAGGCCAGCGTACAGAAACAAGCACAGGGAGTCGTCTGGGTGGGGTGACTGGTAGGCGAGTTTGAGAAAAACTTCCAAATGTTTCTCGGGGAGAAACAGTAAATAATCAGTAAAACTTATTTATTTATTTGTTTTTACATTTTTTAAGTTCAACCACAGCTACCTGTTTGTTTGTTTGTTTGTTTGTTTACCATAAATGTAACTTTTATTTTCTTCCTAATTTACAGAATATGCTAGCAGTAAATACTATGAAAGATACAAAGTCAACCAATTTAAAAATAAATAATTTATCTACCACAGAATATTAACGTACACAATATTACATTATACAGTAACAATATTATGTATACAATATTGCATGTAGTAGTTCTGGAAAAAATAAAAAAATAAAAAATGTCCGAATTCCATGAGCATGTATGTATACTGCTGGAAACTTCTAGTAGACAAGTATACAAATTTGTTTATTCCAAAAGCATCCATATCTAAAGAAGCAGCCACTTGTGCTGCGTTAGTTTGGGCTCCGTGATTGGCAGCATGAGAGCAGTCAGCGTCCAACCCAACTGCATCCTCCATTATCTCCGAGTCTTAAATCGCCCTCAGATCTGGACTTTTGTCGTAATCCGTTCTTCAGAATGTCGACCTGTGAGATATGCAAACACAAGCGGCCTAATCAGATTCAGATACGAGCTCTGCTTGGACCTGACACCAACGTTTAATATCGCTGATGTGAGCGGGATAATCTCAAATAAAACTCTTTGGATGCTGATCGCCTGCATGTTTCTCTCTGACTATGAAACTGATAGTGAGGAGATTAAAAATTTAATCTAGAAATCCCTCCTCATCTTCAGCTGTGCGTAAAGAGCCTCGGGGAACTTGTATGAAGCAGAAACGCTCTGATTAGTTACTGAATTCTGGCTGAACTGCAGTTAAATTACCGTGTGATGGTGAATTTGAGCTCTCAGTTACTGCAGATTAAGCTTCGGGATAAGATCACATTTCTGCTCAGAACATTTCTCATTTATGTCTTCTGACTTCTTGCCTGTGCTATGAGTCAAACTTCACTCTCTCACCAGCAGGGGGAGACAGAAGCCAGTCCAGTGGCTCTGTGCACAACAGCCATGCTTGTGTATCAACACTTGACCTTTTACATTGAGTGGGGAGAATCACATTAAAGGAATATTTCACCCTAAAATTAATATTCTGTCATCATTTACTGACCCTTTATGTTGTTGCAAACCTTGTGTTTTTTTTTTCTGTAAAATAAAATAAGAATTTATGAAAGAATTGCATGCAGTTGTTAGCATATACTAATAATTACAGTTCACAGTGACCTCCAAAAAAGACTGAATACAAGCAAAATCAAAACCCAAATGAAAACACGGCTTGTGCGTTATATTCAAAGTCCTTTGAAATCATTTTATGCTTTGTGCACTGAAAATAATTAGGCATAGAAACAATTTTCACTTTCCGACAAATAAACGGCAAGTAACACAATGAATTAAACATGAAATTATGAAGTTGAAAAACTAAAATTGTATTTTCTTGTAAAATGTAGTGATGGCTGATTTCGAAACACATGCTTCATGAATCTCCGAAGCTTCATGAATCATTTGTTTCGAATCAGTGATTCGGAGCATGTATCAAACTGCCAAAGTCACGTGATTTTAGTAAACGAGGCTTCATTACGTCCTCACTGTTTCGAAACATTTCAAAACAGTTCGAAATTTCAGTGGTTCACCGGTAGAGGGCGATGATAAAGTTAACCCATGAATTATGCAGATTCACTGAGAAGCATTGAACAAGTGTCTTTGGTTTTTACCTGATCTCTGATCAGTTTTATAAATTTGTAGATGTTTTAATTAGACATTAGAATAATTAAAATGAATAATGGTAGTTATTAATCCCTTATTGGCCTGTTTAGCTTGAGCCATGGAACAGAGAAACAAGCCTTGAAAATTGATAAAAGAACAGATATACAGTCACTCTATATGTAGCCTAATCTTATTAGAGAATTAGTTAATTGCATTTAATAGATTTTACTTTCAATAAAACATTTGCAATATATTTGTAAAAGGTGTTTTTACTGCATGTTTAGTTTGAGTTTTGTTGCATTTACACTCTTTTGACCACTAGGGGTCACCGTGGAGTCAAGTGTCAGATTGTTTTGAAGCCTCGAATCATCACGGCACATTTGATTCAACTGCTTCAGTGTTTCACGAAGCCTCGCTCTGCCCATCACTAGTAAAATGTAGCCCAATGATTGTGTTATTTACAACTTTGAAAATAAATAACTTTGAGTTCAGCTCCAGCTTTCCTCAACACTCCTGCCTGGAAGTTCACAGTCTGCCTAGTAAGAGCTTGATTAGCTGGTTCAGGTGTGCTTAATTGGGGTTGGAGCAGGACTGGACACCCCTGCTTTAGGTGATGCTTTGTGTTGAGGCCTATAGATGGCGCTCTTCCTCCTTGTTCCTGATACATTGGCGAGTGATCCTGAGTTCAGAAAAAGACATTTGCCCAATCCTGAAGATCCATCTCTGCACTAATGACACTGAATTTCAAGACATCTAGTTGTTGTTAGGTAAATATATGGGCTCAGTTGCTCAGTAAGTGGTGTGTAACCCAATATAAAGACAGAAGTCAGCGTGCGTGTTTGATGTGCATTAGACTTTGAGTGTCTGGACACACTCCATTCGCTCATCGGCTTCTTACGAGCAATTACAGTAAATGTTCTCCCACCGGTGGACTTGTGTCTCGTGACCAATTAAATGCTGCGGTCCTACATGCAGGACTACAGCTTGTTAATGGTGAAAATTAGATTCTCAACTTTTCAAAGCTTTTTCCAACCTTGTTTTATTGCATTTCTGAAGTGAATCTGTCTGAATGGTGGGAGAATTTCATTATGGTTTGTGCTTTATGTTTGACTAAATGCATCCAGTAGATTTGTACATTAAACAGTGAACTAACTAAAGTGCTGTAAGTAATGCAATTGTAGGGATAACACAAGAGAAGAGAGAAGTGTTTTCCAGAAGGTAACTGACAACAGAAACGCTCTAATGGAAAACATGTATGTCTACCTCCAGTGAGCCACTCACCAGTCGCTCGCTTGGTGCTTTCAGGAACATTTATAAAAGCACATACCATCATATTCAATCCTCAGTTCCACAGATCTCATCCTACGTCAAAAGTGAGGAGCGACTCAGGAATGCGGAACTGAAAATGTTCTTATAAAAGCATACTAACCTTTCGCACATATACCAGTCAATAAATTAATTCAATGTTAATGAAAATGTAAAGACAACCATAAAATACATTAATAAAAATAAGAATAAGAAACATTTAAAATGATTTGCAGTAACTGCATCACTGAAATTCATTCATTAATTTTATCAATGATTTTCTGAAAAAAAAAAAAAAAAAAGGCCTAAACACACAGACCAGCGGTCCATCCCGCATCCGAGAGCACATGGATTTCTTTACCCTTCTTTTGAACCAAAAAGAGATATTAGCAGCGTTCTGTAACCAGAGATGATGCGCTTGAATTTAAGATGAACTACGACTTAGAAAGAGGGATGATTTAGGAACATTTTTGAGCGTATAAAGACCTTTTACAAATAGTTTGCAGGAACGGTTCGTTGTACGTTCACATTTACTGTAGGATCATTCTACGAATGTCTTCATAAATGAGGCCCCAGTTTTGTTTTTAAAAACTATAAAGGTCATATGTGACCAATTGCTTTGTAGCCACAGGAAATGACATCATGTCTATCAAATCAAGTCATCTTTATTTATAGAGCATTTTATACAATGCAAACAATACAGTTTCAAATCAATCTCACAGGGATAACAGGAAAATGATGCATTTTGGCTGTTGTTCAGTCAGTGATTAGGATTTTATGAATTTATTTGCAAACATTTGATCACAGTACTTTTTTTTTTTTTTATGTATTTATTAATTAGAAAGATGTTTTTTGTCCCATAAATAAACACAGATTCAGATTTTTAAAAGTAGAAACATTTTTTTCACTTATTTTATATCAAATTGCCAATACTCAAATAAAATTGGATAAAAAATACAAGATAACCATATTTATTGCTGAGGTGATAAATGGATGATACTTGCTGAATTCAACATAATTTTACTGATTGTTTTTTTTAAATATACAAATAAACTTATTTAATTGTTTGTAAAGTTTGTCACATTTTTTTTTTTTTTTTTTTTTTTTTTTTTTTTTAAATGTCATTACATTAATACTTGAAATGTATAATTCAATCAGGATGATGCAAATGATGATATCAGGAGTGAACAGAAGCCCGAGTGAAAATTGTCTGAATGTCTTTGGCTTTTTTAACGCAGCTGTCAGATTCATTCAGCAGAGGGAGACGCAGAGCGAACGTGAGACTGTCTCTCTCTCTTCCAGCCTGAAACAAATGAACACGTTCTCCTCCGTAAAGTCGCCCTGACGCTGATGAATGGCTCCGGAGATCAGCTCTGAAAATCTGATGGATTTCAGATCAGAGAAATGCTTAGACAAACTAATGCATGTGATTATATTTTCCAACTCAAGTCCATTGGTGGCTGTCTCATTACAACATCATTACATGTAATTGCAAAGAAAATTACACCGTTTGCACTTTTCTTTCTTTGTGTGTGTGCGTGTGTGCGCGCATTCATTTTTAGGAGCTTATGATGAGAAGAGTGTTTGTTGAGAGATGATACAATTGAATTAGTTCCTTTGTAAGTGAGAGCGTTCTGAGGTGAGGGTTAAAGCCACACGTGTGAGTGTGTGTGAGAGTTTGTGGCTATACTTGAGAGGACCAAATATCCTCACTTATATTGTGAAATACTTTTGAGTGGTCCACACTAGTTAAAAGGCTTATAAATCAGCCAAAATAAGTTTTTATTTAAATCTATTGTTGTGCACATGTTTCTGTGATGGGTAGGTTTAGGAGAAGCGTTTGGGTTAGGTGATGTTGTGTGTGTGTGTGTGTGTGTGTGTGTGTGTGTGTGTGTGTGTGTGTGTGTGTGTGTGTGTGTGTTGTTGGGTTAGCAGACAACCACATTTTTGTTGCTTCTAATTACATAGTTCATCCCAAGTAAAATGTTATTGTTCTAGGAAATTGTTTTTGCTCAGATGTTTCCTTCTTTAAGAACTCTGTAGTCTTAATAGAGTTCTGCTTAATTTAAAAATCAAATTTGTTTCTGATATTTGTTCTAAAATTCCCGACGAGAAATAAAAACAGACTCAAATGAGTCAGTCATCATCCAGTGAGAGTCTAGAGATATAAAATGAACGTGAAGCAGCTCTGATCATTTGATTTGAGTTCATAATTGAGATCTCTGACTTTTGATCGCAAACGTTGTTGAGATCTCTACTGAAATTCTAGACGAGACACACTCAGAAGAAAAATACCCACGCTTTATTCGTGTTGCTTTCTCTGAGAAAAATAAATGACAGAGACCATTTGTGAATTTTCTGTGAGACCAAGTAAAAACAACAATCTGGTAAGATCTCTGTAATAAAAGGCAGAGCAGAACCATCTACACAAGCTCACACAAAACATACATGGAATCCCAATAGTGTTATTGCGCTGTGATTCTTAAAGCACATCCAGAAACTCAGAGATCCGGCGAGCAGAACCTTCGGTTTCTCTACAGAACAGAGATATCTTACAATATAGAATAAGCTCATTAAAAAACAACAAAAAAACAACAACAACAAAAAAAGTCAAATAAATAAAAAATCTAATTTAACGGCTTTATTAAAACACAGTGATATCCACTGATCCGAGTTTCTAGAAATGCATTTTTTGTTCTTGCTCTCAAGTTCACCACTAGAGGTCACTCTTTCATTAGCCATTGTCCTTGTTTTGTTTGAGTTCATCAACACTCTTTCTGACTCCATCTCTCCATCTCTTGCTACTCTTTTGGCTTTTTTAAAACAATCTTAATTGGGCTTTTCTGCTCTTTTGCAGCCTGCTCTCTGCCGGACACACACACACACACACAGACACACACATGCACACACGCACAGTCTCTCTCACTCCTGACAAATGTGATGTTTCGGTGTGCATGTTAATGGGCGGCACAGGCATCAAAGAGCATACATTAATATTTACGGCCGCTGTGATTTCTTGTTGTTTTTGGTCTCCTGGGGCGACGGGCACATTCTTGCACTCAACAATCTCCTGTTTTCTTCATGCTTTCAATAAATTTTGATATTCCTCACTGTTTTTCTCTCTCTGTAATGTGCGTGGTTCAGTTTGAGGGCCGATGTGAAGAAAACGCCATCAAAGAGAATCCTAATTGATTCAGGTCTTTTGTTCTGCTGAAATCTTGAATGTCTTCAGACCTCTTCAACTCCCGGAGATGTTCAGAGTGTAAACGGCATTTAACCTGCTGCGTTCATAACCGTCTGAACGGCCTACAGGAGAGTTTAACACACAGCTGCAACACACACACACACACACACACACACACACACACACACACACACACACACATATTATATATATAATTATATATATATATATAAAAAACAATCACAGGAAATATCTTTACAATGGACGTAAATGGTTTCTCTCAATTATCTGCATTCCAGAGGGTTTAAATGTGAAGCTTGAATTTTTCTTGAAGTACTTCACATGAATTAATTATTTAAGAGCGTTATGTTTTTTTTTTTTTTGGTTTTGTTTTTTTCAACAGTCCCTTTCTAGGATCTTTCTAGTTTTTTGGTTCAGTGGCATTACATGGCCATGAATAAGACTGAATATAACAGACAAGATGAGTGAATTTATCACACAAGACTCGTGTTAATATGATGTTTAATTGTTGTGCTGATGGTGGTGTGTATTTTAATTTTTGGCCCTGTGCACTTTGTTTTTTTGGGAAGAATAAAAATGTTGTACTGGATGTGGTACTGGACACAGATGCTGCTGATCTCTAGATTTCTTCTGTGATTCTCCAGCATCTTTATTCATCTGCTGTCGTTCTGTCCATCTTGGCATCATGTGGATGATTTTCTCTTCTGTAAGTTGTTCTCATTTTATCCGCAGCGATGTGTGTTTGTGTGTCAGGTATCAGAGCGACTGTCAGACTGAATCCTCTCGTCATTCACTTGCTCACAGACGGAGCAGAAAGGTGTGCGTGTCTGTCAAAACTCAGGGAGGAGAATCACATCAGACCCGGCACAGAATCACTCTTCTCCTTCTAAGATTTGGAAGTGCTTTTCTGTGATTTATAAATAACACAGCCATGTACGTTTCATTCAACATCATTTAGATTTAAGGCATAAAATCTGAATATGGGATTTTTTGAAAATGATTAATTTCACCATTTGAATCACTCTTCAGCTTAGATATCATTCTGCAGTGACAAATTCTGATTTTACTAAAAGTAGAAATATTGCATGTAGTCTTTTCATTGGTATGAGCTGTGCTCCATGTGTGATATTTATATGAGTATATATAGACTGTGCAGAAGCCAGTCACACCGCAGGACGCTGCTGTCTGTCACTGTCTGTCACTGACTGACGCGTCACATCAACACCAACAGGGTTTCCTGACCCACTTACACCAAGAACACAAGAGAGGGGCTTCAGTTATCCGATCTTTCACAAAGCCTCTGAATTAGTAAGATAACATGAACCTGAGGAAGGTTGAGTAAATCTGGGACTACTAGTTGAATCAAACTGCAGCAGAGATGATGTTACTGACCCGTCCGTTATGACACACGGCATCACAAACACTCGCAGCGCAGCGGATCGCTTCATAAGGACGCCCCTCCTCGACTAATCCTACTGATACGACAACAAATTACCAGAAAAACTGATTACATATTCTTATCGTTTTGTGTGGAAAGAAGTCAATAAATAGTGTGAATAATTTTTAGGGCCTTAAGAAATGTCTCAGTGGCCTTGCTGTAATCATTATGCTGAGATTATTTTTAAATGTTATCTGTAATTTCATGGTCTAATTCAGCCGCTGTTTGGCTCCTCAGATTCTCTGTACAGGAGCCACAGATTCTCTGAAGAGTGAGAAATCGGAAATAACACCAGGATATCCCAGCATTCTCAGCGGCCATGCAGAAAAGAGAATATTCCGAGGGGGAGGAGATCAAGTGAGCTTCAAAAGAGCCACATTCACACAAATCACACACTGCTTCCTCTTCTGCCGTGTCTGTTTGCAATTTCAAATCTATTTACTACTATTACTGTTCTTATTTTTGCTATGATTATTTTTTACTTGCAAAAAAGCACATTAAACAATGAAACACTTATAGTGAGAAGGATATTTAAAGAGTTTAAAGCAGCTCAACACCATCTCTGAAGACACACTAACACCATCCCAATGACCCGAGACTCACAGGACAAATGTTTCAGTGTCGACTGTGGATGAGTTTTCTGTGTGAAACAGAGAAACAGCAGAAGGACACTTTCTGATCTACAATGTTCTGCAATAACAAACAACATCTTCCCCATTGGGAAAAAATGAGATCTCTTTAATATTTCAGTGGTTTCTCTTAGACAGTAATGAAGAGAGCAAGTGAAGTCTTTTTCTGAAGATTGTTCACTTGTAAAAAGATTCCAGTAACCTAATGCGTCTCTGTCACGGATACATCGGGTTCCACCGTCACTCCCTCACAACCATCACTGTCACCCGAGTACTAATCACCTGGACCTGTCACTTATCGATCCATCAGCCATGGACTACTTAAGCACACGCATCAGTCACATTCATTGTCTGTTCTCCCAAGGGGATACAAGACTAACACTCTATGCTCTACTTACCTGTGTACGACGTATCAAAGAAGATTCCTATTCCTCCTCCAGCATTCCTCGATCTCCACTCCATCTCCATCGTCTCCAATGTCTCCCTCCATCATCTCCGTGCACTTCTCCTGTCTCTGTGGATTCTCCTTTGTCATTGGCAACTGAGGTGTATGCATACATATATTCACTTCATTTATTCATTCTCCTATTCTGCTATAGTCAAGAAAGGACTGTGCTACATTCATTCTCCATATCATCGCTTATTGCTCTGTTCCATTATGATATCTGTCTGTTTTGACACTCTCTGCTGCTTTAATAAACTTGTGCTTAACTGTTCTCCCGTTGTGTCCTCTAAGTCTGTATATCATTACAGAAGAACAGACCTAAAAACAACTCACCAGCAGCATGAGCAGTCCGAATCCCGATTTGTTCCAGGCTCTTGTTGATGCACTTCACCGCACACTCACCATGCCAACCACCTCAGTTGCCACACCAATCACCGCTCCTTAACCCACCGTTATTGCCAGTCCCATGGTCACTCCAGTGCCCTACTCTGGTTCGGCGGAGGAATGCAAACGGTTTCTCCTTCAGTGCTCTCTGGCCCTGGAGATGCAGCCGCAGCAATTCCCCATTGAAA
This sequence comes from Chanodichthys erythropterus, assembly GCF_024489055.1. Lineage (NCBI taxonomy): Eukaryota > Metazoa > Chordata > Actinopteri > Cypriniformes > Xenocyprididae > Chanodichthys > Chanodichthys erythropterus. The sequence goes on from NC_090241.1 coordinate 104,699, forward strand.
AGGCAAAGATTTCTTTTATAATTTCTCTGCTGAAGGAGCGACTGCTCCAATGGGCTGAGACAATATGGCACCAAAATGACCCAGTCACCCAATCCATAGACAACTTTTTTTGTATCAATTGTATCACCTGAAACAAGGAAATAACTCTATTAATGATTTTGCCTTACGTTACCATACTTTAGCTGCTGCAAGTGGATGGCTCCTCACTACTTACCGCCAAGGACTGGAGCCTAAGCTGCGACAGCATCTTGATTCCATGGGTTTAGAAAAATTCGTCTAGCTCTCCATCAGAGTCACTCAACATATGCAGGGATGTATGGTACACCAACAGAGTCAGTCAGCAGTTCCTCTCATCTCCACGCCAACCAGAGTATGTCAGCGCTCCAGAACCAGATGTGGACTACATGCAAGTTGAGACCACCCGTCTAACCCCTGCTGAGTGGCAATGTCGGCAAGGGCTCTGCCTGTATCGTGGTGCTAAGGGACATATAATAAATCACTGCCTTATTAGTCCTCCGTGTGCAGTGGTGAGTTTTGTAAACAATATTAATTCCAAGTTACTTTCCAATTCCAGGTTAATTACCACTTCCATTGTTTGTTTTACTGCTTCTGACATCTCCATTTCATTCAGCGCCCTCATTGACAGTGGGTCAGCCAGAAATTTCATTTCTGGGAAGCTCTGCCATCACCTCAAGATCAAGAAGATATGCATGAGGTGTGCTACAAGGTTCACTCAATAACTGGAAAACCACTCAGCCAGGGTCGAGTACGCCATTGTGTTGGACCAGTACAACTACAAGTGGATCTCCTTCATGTCGAGAACATCAAACTCTTGTTTCTGGAGAATTCCACTGGCAACATCGTCATTGGACGGCCTTGGCTTATCCTACAGTGGGCCACAGGTGAAGTCCTGAAGTAGGGTGAGAAATGTTTCTCTTCATGCTTCCCTTAACTACCTATCTCAGCATACCAGCCAGTCAAAACACTTACCTGTCCTGTCAACCTCGACTGAAAGTCCCCTAGGATATTCCTACTGATTTTGCCCCCTTCAATGAAGTATTTTGCCCAAGATGAGCCTCCCAACTGAACCATAGGCCTCACACCGGGTGAGCTAGTGCCCTGTGGCAAGATATATCCTCTCCATCCCTGAACTGAAGGCCATGTAGGAGTATATACAGGAGGCACTTCAACTGGGTTACATCCGTTCTTCTACCTCCCCTGCTGCTTCGAGTTTTTTTCTTCATGGCCAAGAAGGACTGAGGCTTGAGGCCCTGCATTGATTATCGGGCATTAAACCAGATCACCGTAAAATTACACTATCTACTTTCTCTCAGTCCAGCAGCCTTGGAACATTTAGAGGAGCTACCATCTTTACCAAGCTGGACCTCTGAAGTGCTTCATCCGGGTACGTGAAGGAGACGAATGGAAGACTGCTTTTTGACCTCACCAGGCCATTATGAGTACTGCATCATGCCATATGGCCTGGTCAGTGCTCCCTCTGTATTCCAGGACTTCATGCATGAGGTGCTCCGGAAGTTCCTCTTAGCCAAACATCACCAGCATGTCTCGGAGGTCCTCCAATACCTAAGGGAGTTCAACCTGTTCCTCAAAGCAGAGAACTGCTTTTTCAATCAGCCCTCGGTGCAATTACTTGCCTATCACATCAGTAAAGATGGTATCCTGATGGACAAGGGGAAGGTTTCCGCAATCCACTCACCAATCTCCTAAAAGGCAGTCCTGGACTCCAATGCCATGCTATTGCTGAAAAAGGCCATCGCCAGCATACTGCTCCTTGTCTATCCGGACTCAAAGAAGCCATTAGTGGTGGAAGTTGATGCATCCACCACAGGAGTAGGAGCGGTGTTTTCTCAGCAGCAGGGAATGGCTCCTAAACTCCATCTATATGCCTTCTTTTAAAAAAAACTCACCCCGACAGAAAGAAAGCTACGACATTGGCAACTGAGAACTGCTAGATATCATAATGGCACTAGAGGAATGGCATCACTGGCTAGAGAGAGCTCGTTACCCCGTCATTGTTTATACTGACCATAAGAATTTGGAATATCTCCAAGAGGCGAAACACCTGAATCGTCACCAAGCTCGATGGGCACTATTCTTCACCAGATTTAACTTTACCATCTCATATAGTTTACCATCTCACTAGTTTCCAGGAACATCAAGGTAGTCCCATCAGTTCACTTCTGATGACCCCACAAATCACTAGAGCCCATTGTTCCCTCTAGCCTGATTGTCAGTCTCATCCAGTGGCCTCTTGAGGATCAGCTAACCGAGACCAATGCCAATACTCCACCGGGTGCCCCCCAAACCGTACCTACATTCCCAGTACCCACCATACTCCATTGATCCTCTCAGCTCACTCCTCCATGGGCACTGGCCACCCAGGGACCTCTTAAACTTTCTCATTGCTGGAAGATCGCTTCTGGTGGCCAGGAATGGCAGATGATGTAAGAAGGTTCGAACAAGGATGCCAGGAATGCTGCATCTCTAGGTCACCACTCCATCTTCCAGCAGGTAAACTCCTTCCTCTGCCCATATCATAATGCCCATGGTCACTCCTAGGAGTGGATTTCATAACGGACCTACCTCCTTCAGACAAAAGTACTTGTATCCTTGTCATTGTTGATAGTTTTTCTAAGGCATGCCAGTTGATACCTCTGAAGAAACTTCCCACAGCTATGGAAACTGCTGAACTGATGTTTAACCATGTGCCTACCAGAGGATATAGTAACAGATCGAGGCCCTCAGTTCAACTCCCGTGTCTGAAAATCGTTCTTCTCCCTCCTAGGTGTGATTGTCAGCCTCTCCTGTGGATACCATCCCCAGACCAAGGGGGCAGATGGAGAGGAAGGTACAAGAGAAGGATCACTTTTTGAGAACCTTTTGTCATGGCCACCAGAACTCCTAGAACCAGTTTCTCACCTGGGCCAAGTACTTCCATAACTCCCTCAGACAACCCACCACCGGCCTTGCACCTTTTAAATATGTACTCTGCTTCCAGCCCCCTTTGTTCTTGTGGTATGGGGAACCCTCGGATGTCCTCGCAGTTGGTTCCGGGAGAGTGAGAGAGTCTGGGACTCAGCATCCGTCCCATGGAAAAAAAAAATGAGGAAGGCCAAATCTATGTGGTGCATGAAATATTGGACTCCCGACATTGTGGCGGCCAACTGGAGTACCTAGTTGACTGGGAGGGCTATGGACCAGAGGAACGTTCCTGGTTACATAGAGAAGACATTCTAGACCCCACTCTACTCGCCTCTTTCCATACCTCAAATCCAGACCATCCAGCTCCCTGTGGAAGAGGCCAGCCGCCTCCTTGTTGGGGTCCTCGGCCCTCAGGAGTGGGCAGTGGATGGGGGGTGGGGAAGGGGGGGTATAGTACTGTCACAGATACACAGGTTCCACCATCATCGGCAACTGAGGTGTGTGTTCATACCATCTATTCCCTTCATTCATTATCCCACTCTGCTATATTCAAGAAAGGACTGTGTTACATTCAATCTCCATATCGCCATCGCTCATTGCTCTGTTCCATTTGGATATCTGTCTGTTTTGACTCACTCTCTGCTGCTTTAATAAACTTCTGCCTAACTGTTCTCCCGTTGTGTTTTCTGAGTCTGCATATCATTACAGTCTCCTCTTGAAAAGAGTAAATTCATAAACAGCAGCACAAGTACGACTTAAACACCTTGATTGGACATGCTTATATTTATGGGAGGTGTTGATAAGTTGATAAGCATGATGATAAGATTTATTTGCTATCCTAACTTTTAAATAGGTTAGGATCAGATTATAGATCACCCCTTTCTTTCTGCTGAAATGTAACGTATGGACTGTTTTATTATATTTCATAATAACGTTAAGTTTAAAATGTTCACTGACTAGCTCTTATGCAGTCAGTTTGGCTCTGGAGCAAATGTTACACTTCTGACACTCTGATCCGGTTTTGTGAGACAAGCTCATCGCCTCTTTCAAACTTACAGTCCATGTGCATGTTTGGGTTGAGAATCATAGCTCTGTTGTGTGTGTGTGAGAGAGAGAGAGAGAGAGAGAAAGAGAGAGAGTGTGTGTGTGTGTGAGTGTGAGAGAGAGAGAGAGAGAGAGAGAGAGAGAGATAGAGAGATTGTGTGTGTGTGTGTGTGTGTGTGTGTGAGTGTGAGAGAGAGAGAGAGAGAGAGAGAGAGAGAGAGAGAGAAAGAGAGAGTGTGTGTGTGTGTGTGTGTGTGTGTGTGAGTGTGAGAGAGAGAGAGAGAGAGAGAGAGAGAGAGAGAAAGAGAGAGAGTGTGTGTGTGTGTGAGTGTGAGAGAGAGAGAGAGAGAGAGAGAGAGAGAGAGAGAGAGAGATTGTGTGTGTGTGTGTGTGTGTGTGTGTGTGTGAGTGTGAGAGAGAGAGGGCATAAAATTGACATTTTTATATTTTTATAAGCTAAAAATGCTAAAAAGCTAAAACTATGGCTAGCCCACACTCTAGCATTCCTCAATGTAGCAATTCAAATGAGCCAGAGAGAATCAACCAATCAGAGCAGCAGCCGCAATCACCCCACGACCATATACAGATGAGCTCAGACTGTGTGCCCATACACTATCCCTCTGATATCAAAACTGACTCTGCAAGGAAAAACTACAAGCAGAAACTTCTTTCAAGCAGTCCAGAGACTCTATTTGCGGATCTGTTCAAAACTGGAGAAATCTGCAACCTTATTTTCTTCTCTGATCACCCCAATGCCTGGCATAAGGCCATCATCAACCATTACCCCTCTGTAAAGAAAGAAGGCATCTGTAATGGCTGGAAAGTCAAAATTAGAGAACCACATGACCCTGACAACACTGTGATGACTGTGAACATCTATAAAAATGGCACAGTCATGGTACAGGGGAACCTGAAATTATTCCAGGCGAACTATGAAGCTATGAAATATGAGAAGGCTTTACTCTCTGAAAGTCTGTCATCTGAGCAAAATGCACAGAACAGCACCTCAGATCTCAGACCCAATCCTGCAGAAACTGCTAAAAGTGAAAACATCTCACCCTCCCTGCTCAAATCTATACCTCTACTTCAGGAGCACTTCACAAAGCTGGAGATGGAGATGGTCCAGCTCAGAGAAACTGTGCTTAAACAGGAGCAGTCAGACACATGTCATACTGAGCTCAAGCAGAACACAGAACACTTAACACAGAGACTGACAGCCCTCACACAGCAAATGAGAAAGCTTCAGAAGGAGAAGGACAGTTATCAGTGTGAGCTGACTGCACTGAGACTTCAGCTACAGGACAGAGAACAGTCCACACTAGAGATGAGGCAGCAGCTGAGAGAGATACAGGAGGAGAGAGAAATAGAAAGCACTGAGATCCAGACCCTGAAAGAGCAGCTGAGAGAGATACAGGAGGAGAGAGAGACAGAAAGCAATGAGATTCAGACCCTGAAAGAGCAGCTGAGAGACATACAAGAGACGAGAGAGTTGGAGAACAGTGAGATCCAGGCCCTGAAAGAGCAACTAAGAGAGCTTCTCCTGGCCAGAAAAGAACCAGAGCAGACACACAGAGCTCAAACAATGCCCTCCACCCCAGAGCTTTCTAACACAAGGAGTCAACACCCACCCCTCTGTGCAGAGAGACCCAATCCAGACAGCTCACAGCCATCACAGCGCCCCCTGTCAGGCTCCCCTGTCCCAGCACAACAGCATCAGCCCTCGTCTCACAGCAGACCAGCACCATCCAGCACAGAGGAAGCTGAAATAGCTCTCCTCATTGATTCAAACGGCAAATTCATCGACACAAAAAAACTTTTCCCTCGACACAAAGCTGTTAAATTCTGGTGTCCCACCACTGACAAAGCCTTGGAGCTCCTGACAGAATCTCAACTAGGTCGGCCCAGTCACATCATAATCCACACGGGTACCAACGACCTGCGGAGCCAACAGGACAGAGTGTCTGACTCCCTCAGAGCCGTCGTGGAAAAAGCTAGAAAAACGTTCCCTAACTCAAAAATCATCCTGTCCACTTTACTTCAAAGAAAAGATTTCCATCCCAAAACAATCAATAAAATAAATTCCAGCATCTCTAGACATTGTGCCCTTTTGCCTAACGTCCACTTGGCCCACCATCCAGACCTGGACACTGACTGTCTATATGACCACGTCCACCTTTACAAGAACCTGGTTCATATTTTTGCAAAGAGACTCAAAGATGTCACTCTGAACAGGAGTGACCAGACAATCCCCAGGTGGAGCAGAACCAGCCCTAAACCAGCCAATCCGACGAGACTCACTTCAGGAAACTACATTGCAGCCAACACCTCATCCAAAGCCCCGGCCAGAGCACCTCCCAGAGCTTCAACACGCAGACCGGATCCATACGGACAGAGACTATCCTACAACAGTCCCGCAGCTCCAGCAGCTGAAGCCCGCCCACAGCAGAGCCCGGCCCAGCCAGGCAGACTGAGCTACGCCCAGGCTGTCAGCGGAGGAGCAAACCGAGCTAACGATGAACTTCACGACATCCAACACATGCTGAGTATCATCTGCTCTCACTTACTAACACACAGTGGACAATGGTAAAAAAAAAAAAAAAAAAAAAAAAAGTGAATTTAGATTTGATCGTTTTTCCTAACATTACTTTCCACAATTCATTGTTTTTCACTCAATATACTATACATATATATTTTTTCTATCGATCTCTTTTCTCAAAATGGCAAACAAACCATATTGTTTAATTTAAAAGTTTGTGATGAAATCACTCAGCTTTTCTACATGGAATATCCAAGGTCTAAACTCCTCAATCTTTGGTCTAAAAAGTAGAAATCCTGACTTTATGAGAGAAATTCAAGACATAGATGTCATAATCTTGCAGGAAACCTGGTGTAGAGGAGATGTGTTCACTGGTTGTCCCTCAGGATACAGAGAGATCATATTACCATCAGTCAAACTCACATCAGTCACACAGGGGAGAGACTCGGGGGGATGATAATCTGGACTAAATCTGAACTATCCATAGAATCAGTCAAAAAAGATCAATATCACCTGTGGCTGAAAATTAAAGAAGGAATAATATCAACATCTCAGCCTGTCTTCCTTTGTGCCACATATATACCCCCCCTCGAGTCTCCGTACTTCCAAGAGGAAACCTTTCAAACCATAGAACGGGAAATCAGCCATTTCCAGGCCCAGGGAAATGTGCTGCTTATGGGTGATCTGAATGCCAGAACTGGAGAAGAATTTGATTTCTTAGAATCACATGGTACAAGATTTATCACTGGCAGTAATAACCTATTCCCTTGTTACCCCACCAGACAAAATTGTGATCACACAGTGAACGCTCACGGACGGCAGCTGCTGCAGCTCTGCCGAGGACTGGCTCTGTACATCGTCAACGGAAGACTGCGAGGGGACTCGCTCGGCCGATACACCTACAGCTCAGCTCTTGGTAACAGCACTGTAGATTACGCAATCACAGATCTCGACCTTTCTTCTTTGAGAGCATTCACAGTCAAACCCTTAAAACCTTTCTCAGACCACAGCCAAATCACCCTTTATATAAAGCAATCTGAAACATCACCCAAACCAATTAAAACACCATATCAAATGAACAAAATAACATCATTTAAATGGACAGAAAACAGCGCCACTAATTACATCAATGCTGTTGAATCTTCAGAAATTCAATCCCTTTTACATTCATTCCAAATACAAGTATACCCTAAAAATCAATTCGGCATCAATCAGGAAGTACAAGATCTAAACAACATATTCTACAAAACAGCACGAAAAAGTAATTTGACAATTGTTAAATCAAAGAAAAAATATTTAGAAACTGACAAATGGTTTGATTTGGACTGTAAGGCTCTGAGAAAAAACCTCAGAAATTTATCAAATCAAAAACACAGACAACCAGATAATCCAGATGTCCGCCTTCATTACTGTGATGCACTAAAACAATATAAAGCCACACTCCGTCGGAAAAAAGCACAGTTTTTGCAAAACCAGTTTGAAGAAATCGAAAAGTCTATAAATTCACACAAATTTTGGGATAAATGGAGATTACTATACAAACCAAATCAAGAAGTTCTGGCAATCCAAGATGGGGAGAAGTGGAAAAACCACTTCCAAGAATTGTATAGCCCAACTGAAATTCTAAATTCTAATCAAAATGAAATAATAAACAAACTAGACAATTTGGAAAGATCAATTAAAGCAAATCAAAACCCCTTAGATTTCCCCATAACAATAAAAGAATTGGAAGACAAATTACGGGTCCTTGAGTCCAAGAAAGCCTGTGGTGTTGACAGCGTCCTGAATGAGATGCTGAAACACACAGACCAAAGCTTCAAACTGGCCATGCTAAAACTGTTCAATGATGTTCTGAGTGTCGGGTTTTTCCCTGAGATCTGGAACAAGGGCCTCATCAGCCCTATCCACAAGAATGGTGACAAATCAGACCCCAACAACTACCGAGGCATCTGTGTGAACAGTAACCTGGGGAAGGTTTTCTGCAGCATCTTGAACACAAGACTCCTAGACTTCCTTATGAAGCACAATGCCTTGAGTAAATGTCAAATTGGCTTTCTTCCAAAATGTCGCACATCCGATCACATTTTTACATTACAAACACTAATTGATAAATATGTTCATCAAAACAAAAGACAAATTTTTGCTTGTTTCGTTGATTTCAAAAAAGCATTTGATTCAATCTGGCATGAAGGATTATACCTAAAACTTATTGACAGTGGAATAGGGGGAAAATTCTATGATTTGATCAAATCAATGTACACAGCCAGCCAATGTGCGGTTAAAATTGGAAACACGAGAACCGAATTTTTCCCCCAGGGGCGTGGAGTGAGACAGGGCTGCAGTTTAAGCCCCACCCTCTTTAACATTTATATCAATCAATTGGCCAATATTATAGAAAACGCTCCCATTCAAGGTCTCACTCTACACGACACAGATATAAAGTGTCTTCTCTATGCAGATGACCTGGTGCTCCTGTCGCCCACTAAAGAAGGGCTTCAGGACAGCCTGAATCTGCTGGAGGATTACTGTCAGTCCTGGGCCCTGACAGTCAACCTCCAAAAAACTAGAATCATGATGTTCCAGAAACGCTCCAGATCTCAGGGACCAACACACACATTCACACTATCACACAGAACCATTGAAAGCACAAAAACATACACTTACCTTGGCCTGAAAATAACTCCAACAGGTAACTTTACTTTGGCTGTGAATGAACTCAAAGAGAAAGCTCAAAGGGCTTTCTATGCCATTAAAAGATCAATTAAAATTGACATCCCAATCCAAATTTGGCTCAAACTTTTCAAATCTATAATTGAACCTATTGTTTTATATGGCAGTGAAGTGTGGGGTCCTTCTATAAAATTTGATTTCTTAAATTGGGAAAAACATCCGATTGAAATTCTACATTTAGAATTCTGTAAAAGAATACTGAAAGTCCAAAGAAAGACGCCAAACAATGGATGCAGGGCAGAATTAGGCCAATACCCTCTCCTTCTAAATATCCAAAAAAGAGCCATCAAATTCTGGAAACACCTAAAAACAAGCGACCCCAACACATACCATTACAAAGCCCTAAAACACCAAGAGCTGAGCGTAAGTAAGAGTCCCCTGTGCCAGCTGGTGCTGAGACTGACTGACCTCACACCCGCTGAGATCTGCCAGCCTCAGGACTCACACACACTCACACACATTCGGCTTACACAAATTATAAACACAGAAAAAGACAAGTACATCACCCATTGGACAAACACCACTAAAAACCAACACAAACTGGAATGTTATTCGGCACTAAATCGAGAATACGCTATTGCGAACTACCTGAGCACAGTTAGTGATGCGAAACTCAGGAAAACACTGACGGTGTACAGACTCAGCGAGCACAGTCTGGCCATAGAGACGGGCCGGCGCAGACAGACATGGCTCTCCCGTGAGAACAGACTCTGCTCGCACTGCATCCTGGGAGTGATGGAGACGGAGCTGCATTTCCTCACAGAATGCCCAAAATACCAAGATATCAGAGACCACTACTTCCCCAAAATTAATAAAATATTCCCCCAATTTAACTCCTATAGCCCAATCCAAAAACTATATTACATTCTTGGCGAAGAAGCCAAATGTTCCAATATAGCTGCAAGATTTGTTGCATCTTGCCATCTCCTGAGGGACAACCAGAAAGAAACAAACAGCCAGTAAACACATCCCCATTAGACCTACACACTGTATATACTGTATATAATGTTCAAATTCTAAGTTCAGTTATTACTACATGATTTCTGTATTATAATCTTTTTTATTTATTATTTTTTAGAATTATTCTATTCTGTTACTAAAATTATTTTTATTTATTTTATTATTTTCTCTACATAGGCTTTACTCAGATGTTCTGTTATTCTAAATATTTTTTCTATGTTGGTTAAATGCTTTGGCAATACAAAATGTATCTTTTTGTCATGCCAATAAAGCTATCTGAATTGAATTGAATTGAGAGAGAGAGAGAGAGAGAGAGAGAGAAAGAGAGAGTGTGTGTGTGTGTGTGTGTGTGTGTGAGTGTGAGAGAGAGAGAGAGAGAGAGAGAGAGAGAGAGAGAGAGAGAGAGAGAGAGAGAGAGAGAGAGAGAGAAAGAGAGTGTGTGTGTGTGTGTGTGTGGTAATCTCCGTCCCTGTGCAGTCGGTCTCTCTGTGGGGCTCTGGATTGTTCTGCTCTCTGTGTGGCTCTCTGACGGTTTGAACCGCAGCTTTGTGAAGTCTCCACTCCGCTTTCACAATCTGCGTCTGCAGCTGAGACCGTCGAACACTCGAACTGTCCCGATTGCCTAAACGGCTGGAATGGCGCTGCACATTGTTCCTCTTCCAGCAGGGGCCCCGGGGCCGATGGGAGACACTTGGTATCCGAGCGTAATCTTTTTTTCATTCTCTGGCCACATTTGAGCTCAGTCTCAGGCGAGTCCAGGGAAAGAATAGAGCCGGTAGAATCGCAGGCTTACAGAAGCGGCCGTAATCCGGACGCGGCCCGGGCCAAACCTCCATGACTTCATGAGCAGAAGATTGTGTCTGTCCTCTAATAGGCCTCACTGTACTAATCACACAGCGGCACATTCATCACGTCACAGTGCGGCGATATTCTAAATCTGTTTATTAGATTAGGCTTGGCTTTCAGCTTTTTATTTTTGTCAAGCCGAATATTTGGAATAAAACTGTTTGCTGATGGTTGTTGCTCTGTGGAGTCACTGAATGATGCTTCTAAATGTGAACTGACCATTTCAAATCCACTTTAGCAGCTTACTGAGACATGTCTTCATCTTTTCAAGGTCAAACACTCAAAAAACTTCTAAAAACAAACAACTCCTGAATATTAAACACCAGCATCACGCTTTGATTTTGCAGGAAGTTTGATTTGAATCCTGTTATAAAATTCACACAATAATTTACACTCAATAAATAAATATATATTGTATTAATATTATTCCATAATATATATATGCTACACTAAAAGCAATTGCTTTATTGTAATTTGTTATAAAATTCACACAATAATTTACACTCATTAAATAAATATATATTGTATTAATATTATTCCATAATATATATATGCTACATTAAAAGCAATTGCTTAATTGTAATTTCTGCATTATTAATAAAAGTTATTTTTTAAATATACCTCTGTGAGTAGTTTTATATGCTCATTCTCAAATACTTTAAATTTAATTAAATTAAATGTAAATATGCCCATTTATATTTTTTACCAAAGTAAAAAAACAACAACAAAATAATAATAATAATAATAATAATAATAATAATTGAAAGAAATAAGCAAACATGTTTTTTTACAACGTTAAAAGAGTGGCAAGTGGAAAAAAATATATATGTAACTTGAATTTTTTAGATATTTCATTTATAATATACATTAATATGTAATATATAATATATAAATATGTATATCACATTAATAATATATAAATACATAATTATTCAGCTATAAAAGGTTAATACTGGCAGAGATAAATGTTTGAGTTATCTATCTGTGATATTTGATTTCTTTTGACAGTCGGTCGTGGTTTATGAAGTTCAGCTTCCACCTTAAAGAAGAGCCGCGAGAGAAAAGCAGCTGAAAAGCGTCATTAGCTTGCGTACAGTGGAGGCCCATTTGTGTCCATTTGCATGTGGCGTCTCGTGCAGCTGAGTGTGGAGACGTGGCGCTGTAATGACCGCCTGTCACAACACTCGGAGGGAGGCCTGCACACACCGCACACCCAAATCAACCCCTGTCAGTCGGCCGCACACGCTGCGCTGGCAACCTGTAATTCCCACACGCTTCCTTCCTGCTCCGTGCGGCTAAATGGCACTCGCGGCGGAGTGAATCTGCAAAGTTGTGTTTAATAACACTGAGGAGCGAGTGATATCTGCGGCGGGGCGCTGTGATGGCGGGCCGCGCGGGGTTAAGAGGGATTTTGTCATGACTGCTCAGCCGTGCTCTAATCTATTCACTGAAACTCTCCATCTTTTCAGCTAGCCATCATCAAGGAAACGGAAAACAATTAAGGCCTCTGGCAAATTGTTTAAATGTTTCCATGTTCGCCATTTTCCCTTTTGCTCTTTGTGGCTCAACGCAGCCCGTTATCTCACTGCTGTCTGTGCGGAATGAGTGTGTGTGTGTGTGTGTATGAGAGAGTTTGTGTGTTTGTGTGTGAGTGTGTATGTATGAAAGAGAGCTTGTGTGTAAGTGTGTGTGTGTGTCAGAGTTGTTGTTGAGTCATCGGTCAGAGTTGCCGGTCCACTCTTGGATTTTTTTTTTTTTTTTTAAATATATAAAAGAAAATGCATATTTGCAGTTATATTATAAAAAAAAAAAAAAAAAAAAATGTATGTCATTTTTGCTTCTTCAAAATGACCAGAAACACTGGTCTGCTCTTGGTTAGTGTACAGCGACAGTCCCCTGTTAGTAATATGGATGTGTGTGTGTGTGTGTGTGTGTGTGTGTGTGTGTGTGTACTAACTATACTACTATTATGATTTAAGTGTTACCTTACAATGATGAACGTCACAGTTTGACTGAAGTGATCTGGAGATACAGACACGCATTGAAGATCCCTCATTAATATTTCTGTCTTGTCTTCAAGTGAAATGATGTAAACATCTTTAAAAAAGGATACATTTAAGAAGCTAAATTGCATCAGATATTAGGACTTGTCTTCAGAGAATATTTATCTTGAAGTTTATTTTACTCACCCCATTGGTAAATAGACTGCACTGCATATATGCTTAAGAACAAGAATAATTAGGTAAAATAAACTTAAGTCAGACAACCTCAGTTTTATTGTTCAACACTGTTTCTCAAGTAGGTTTACATATTTTAAATGGAAAAGAAGACAAAAACACTAGTGCAGTGCATCTCCTGACAAACACAGACCAGAAGAGAACAAGACGAGAAAGACTTTTGATGAACATTTAACAAAAGAGAGTATTTTCCATCTCATGTGGCCGGTTCTTTCCTTTACTGTGTCCGCACACGTGGCCAGTCAGATATTTTAGCTTAGATGAAAAAGTGAAACCTTCATGAAACTTCATAACACAGTACAAACTTTGCAGTCGTAATGGTGTGTCTAATGGAGTGATGGGAAGCTTTAAAAACACTCAAGAACAGCACAGTGTTGTTTTGTCACGCTACACCACTACTTCATGGAAAACAGTGATTCGTTACTGTGAAAGTTTTGAAAACTACCTTAAAAATGTGTTTTTCAGTTAAAGTAGTTCACTTCTTCATCACAGTTAGACGACGTGTATCTCTCTCCAACTGACCTCCAGACTATCTTTACATAATCCGGCTGAAGATACTGGATCGGCTCCTCTGATGGTTCTGGAACCAATGATTGTGCAGAACACTCAAACACACAACCACTGCAGTCTGTCAGCAAATAATTTGAGCTGGTTCTTTTCAATGAAAAGGTGAGCAGACTAGTGAGCAAACAGTCTCAAAAGAAACTCAGACTCGTTGGACTACAACGGCTCATTTGACCACTGAATTCACTGTTATCAGCATGAGGTTCTACTTAATTCAGCAGAAATTAAAATATGATCTCAAAATAATATTGCTTCTATTCATATCGTATCGTTTTAGGCTGAATTGCTCTGAAGCGCTAAACCAAAACCAGAACGGCTAAATTTCTACAATTTCATCCCTACTGAAGGCGCTTTCCAAAATTCCAACTTAAAAAGCATAAAGTAAATTGTCTCCAAACGCAGAAAACAGTGGCGCCGTGTATCATTTCTGATTAATGAATTCATTTGAGCTCAACAGCATGATATCAGCAGGAGCGCACATTGATATTCACCAAAACAACAACAAAAACAGGATTCCTTTGAAATGCCCCCAAAAGACGAAAGGCAGAAGTTGGCCAAACCTGAGAGAAAAACAGAAGAAATTAGCAGTTGAAGAGCATTTTCACTCTAATTTGTCATCGATGCATAAATCTTGCTGACAGGCAGCAGCGGCGTAATGGCATCGCGTTGGATGGAAAAGCTGTGTAAACTTGCGCAGTTGCAGAAACTGAAAAACTATATGTTGAACATCACCTTATTTGCATAATTTAGCGAAAGCCAATGAGGCAGCACCGAGAGCGCGTGTGGCGGCCGTAAGTGTTTGAGAGGGGGGGCCGTAAATGGGTCGCCTATGGGGATTTCTGCGCTCCGTAGGGGTGGGAAATGAGGAATATTTTTCAAACAGCAGGGGGAAAGGTTTTAAAAGCAGAAACACACGCAGAGATAAAGATGTTAATGCCATGGGGTGCGATGCAGGAAAACTCTCAGCGTTGAGAGAAAGAGTGAAAAATATCAACTAGGCTGCGTAATTTCAGCATTAAGAGGTCATAATCATGTTTCACTCGCGATATTAAAACCGAAGCGCACATCCTCTCATGAGAGGACTCAAAAGATAAATAAAAAGGAAAGATCATCAGGTAGGTTTGGCTAATGGACTGCAGGAATGTGTGTGTGTGTGTGTGTGTGTGTGTATAAACACTGCGGCGAGCCTCTCTCTCTCTCTCACACACACACACACACACACCTCTCGCAAACAAACACACACCTCATGCTGAATTCAGAAAAGACGCACATGCGTGTGTGTGTGTTTCTTTTATTGATGTTTGGACTGACTCTGCCCCGCGCTGACTCAAACACATTTGGGATTTCATGCGTGAGGGCTTTTGTTCACGGAAGGAAGCCTTTCACAATGTTGTTTTGGTGCTGTGTCATAAACTCCAGCGATTCTAGAAGAAAGCGAGCCAAGACGCCAAAGAAAGAGGAAGACTTCCTGGTAGAAGCTCTTTATAATGTGACATGACCACTGAAACTCTCATGAGTCAGTAAAACAGGGTCCAAAAGTATATTTTAGCAATGTGAATGGAGTACATTTCATGGCCCTAAATATTGAGCACAAACCACAAATCTGTATTTAGCATTGTTATTTTGTTTTTTTAAATCATGAATTATATATATATATATATATATATATATATATATATATATATATATATATATATATATATATATATATATATATATATATATATATATATATACACTCTAAAAAATGCTAGGTTAAAAACAACCCAAGTTGGGTTGAAAATGGACAAACCCAGCGGTTGGGTTAAATGTTTGATCAACCTGCTGGATAGTTTTATTTAACTCAACTATTGTTTAAAAATTACTGAATTGCTTAATTAAAATTAACCCAAAGTATGTTGGAAATTAACATATATTAATGTTCAATGAATAATTATTAAACAATAAACATTTATTAAATTGCGTATTAATAAATTTATATTAATAACCTATTAAACTATTAAATTTATATGAATAAAATATTAAAGTTTATTAATAAACATTCACCTTTTGTCTATTATTGTTGTCTCTAATTGCATCTGGTTTTTAATTTCCCAACTATTTTGGGTTCATTTTAAGCTAGCCATATTTTTAAATAATAGTTTTAAATAGGTTTAAATAAAACTACCCAGCAGGTTGATCAAACATTTAACCCAACCGCTGGGTTTGTCCATTTTCAACCCAACTTGGGGTGTTTTTAACCCAGCATTTTTTAGAGTGTATATATATATTATATATATATATATACACACACACACATATTTTTTTGACAAAAAATATTTTTTCTTCCAGATTAGTGACACACAGTAGGTGATTGTATGGCAGTCCGTCATCATCTCACAGTGAAAAAGCATCCATCATGTATTGACACAACTGAAATTTTTTTAGAGATTTTTTTTTTTTTTGAGATTTAGCAGTGAGTAAGTTCATGCTTGACAAACATCTGATGGAAAATCTTTCACTAAAAATCATTATTAAACACTAAAATCATGTTTTCTTAGGTCAAATGATCATTTTACAGTTTTACCAAAAAAAAAAAAGAAAACATGTTGCAGCTGCTATTAAGTCTGTTTTATTAATTTGTCAAAGCTAGTTTGTAGGGCTGTACGATTAATCGCATGCGATTGTCATGCGTGTCTCGTCAGTAAAGCCGGTTCTGTGATTAGCGGTAAATGTTCATCACCTGCTTTCAAATGGAGCGGCACTTAATATACAGAGCCGTAGTTCACTGACAAGCCACGCAATATCGCGTTCATTATCGAAGGCGATTCATCTGAACGTGATATTGCGTAGCTTGTCCGCGAACTACGGCTCTGTATATTAAGTGCCGCTCCATTTGAAAGCAGGTGATGAACATTTACCGCTAATCACAGAACCGGCTTTACTGACGAGACACGCATGACAATCGCATGCGATTAATGGTGCAGCTCTACTAGTTTGTATTTCCAGTTTGGCAAGTGCTAAAAAAATAAAATAATAAATGATAATAAAAAAGTTTTTTTAAAAAAAGGACAGGAACACAGGGAAAAGAAAACAGAGCAAGAAAGAAGGCCAGGAGCTGAAGAGTACAGACGGCTCTGCGGTGGCGTTTGGTCGAAGCTGCTAAGCCTCTTCAGAGCAGCACAAAGATTAGAGCTGAATGAGTGTGAGAGACAAAGATAGAGAGAATGAGAGAGAGATACTGAGGACGAGTGAGAGGCTGGACGGCCCAGACAACACTTGGCATTCGGATGTCTTTTGAACGCCAAAGACACACATTACACTGAGGAGCAGACGCCCTTCAGACAAAACACAAGGAAGGACATGAATCAAACACACCATGATCACAGGCCTGTGAGATCCAGAAAATCACTACCTGAACACTAATCACAGGAGAGTAGGTTGTAATGCACTTTACAATAATGTCCTGTTAGTTAACATAAGTTAATGCCTGTTAACAATGGATCCACATTGTTTCCACTAATACATGTTCCTCATGAACGTTTGAGAGGAACTTGTTCATGAGAATCTGTCAATCACAAAACAACAAAACTCGCAATTCTCATCAAGAGCACGTCTGGGTCACATTTCACTTCAAATCAAAACAAACAAGCTAACTAAAATGAATAAACAAGAGAAAAAAAGACATTCAAAAATAATAAAGTAAGAGATGTTTATGTTTTCTGTAATTTTTCCAAGGAATGTTTATTTATGAGACTCTTAAAAATCTTCTTTTGAATGCAGAGGACAAACTGCGAACAAAAAACTTTTGCTCCATCATGACGGTAAATGACTCTCAAAGAGAAAATAACATGCTGTACTGTTTTTATCAGCCACTTTGGTTCAGTTTCAAATGAAAATATTTTCCCCTTAAAACAATACATTCAGATATCTGAAAAACAAGCACTTTCTGCGGCAGTGCTGAGAATGTGAAACGCAGATCGCTGAGGACGTGCATCTTTGCGCAGAGCATGTTTTACACCCTAAACTGTGTTTTTGGATATGAAGTCGCTGCAGTGTCACTAATGTATGTGTGTAAGTCTCTTTCTGTGCTGATATTCGGAGAGAAGCCTTTTTCAGCCACATGGAGGCACTGCCTATTTTTGATTAATTCATTGTGTATATATTTATATATCTAGTGTGACATTGAGGAGGTGAGAAGGCATTTTGTCAATTCTTAAGTGTCTGACAAGTTGAATAAAGTTTGGCATAGCAGGAACACAAGGACGTCAAGGAAAGAATCAAAGAGAAACAGCGAGAGCGCGGGTGATTTGAGTGACACTGCTGCTGACCTCTTGACCTCGACGTCTCGCGGGGGTCACCGTCCCTCAGATGGAGGAAAAGGCAGTAGTGCGAAAGGTTCCTCGGTGACAGGAGGTCATCATGTGACTGGCCTCAACACTCTCTCCAGCTGTCAAACGCTCCATTTAGTCAAACAGCCAATGAAACAAAAGCAGTCGGAGTCGAGAGAAGTTTGGAAGGACAGAATTGTGAATTGTTTTGTGGGGATTGTTTCAATGAGATGGTCACTGTCAGAAAGAGAACTACAACATGATAAAGACAGACTGCAGTGCTGGTTTAGTTTCAGGACATGCGCAGTGTTTACATCATGTAGTGAGCCAATACAGTGGTTTATTGATGGAAAGTAACATAAATATTCTTAAAATCAAACATTAGATTACATTTATTCAACCCAGGCTCACTGAAAAAGATTTTGTATCATGGCACAGACTAATAGAAAAATGGCTACGTTTGTTTTTTGTCGGCTGACTCCTGTCCATGTCTAATGTGACTAGATTTCACAAAGTGGCAGATGAATTTGTCCCAAAATAACTTGGGCTTCGATTAGACACACAACTTTTGACGTCAAAAGCAAAAGATTTGGGGAATGTTTTCTCCTTTCTTGTTCAATAAAGCAGGAGACAATTTTTATTATTTTATTTTGCCTGCAGTTTATACAGTTAGTTGCAGTTCATTATTTGCATTTTGCATTGTTCTTTCCCTGCTGTCCTCAAGCCATTAGAACAGACCCACAGCCGGCGATGGTGAATCTCTGTGTCAGTCTGAGAGAAATGACTCGAGCGGTCGTGTGATGGTTCAAGTGCCTCTCTGCCGTTTAATAAGAGAGACTCTTTCCTAAACGCATCCTGAGCGGAACAACAACAGCGCCCGTATCTCTCACAGCAGGTATCGCTGTACCGCGGCAACAAATACCTCCGTCTGACGCGCTTTCACGATCCCCATCTGCTCTCCCAGGTGCTGTTTAGATTCCAGACCCCCAGGGGATGAACCACAAACTTTTTATGCTCCTTTGTAACGGAGAAAAACACTCAGTGATCTCTGCCAGTACCACATGTCACATGTAAAATACATCACAATAATGTAGTGGGAGGCCGTATCGCTCTCTGGTTTCTGTTGTTTCGGCTTCAGTGCTGAAATATTAAGCCGTTTTCACAGAGCGTCTGTGCGAGCGATTTCCTCTCTGTTGTTTAAACAAACACCTTGATTTTCATAAAGAGAGCTGAATGATCAGGTCTCTGGTAGTCGGCAATAAATCAATGTACCTGTTTTATTCTTTACGCTGGAAGATGAATTGCCCGTTTGATAAAAGATGACTTCTCAAACACCGTGACAATTACCTGCCTTATTCTCATTATGAAGCGGACAGCAGACACCTCACACAGTCACGCATGACGGCGCAGAAACGCCCGTGACACATTAATCATGAGACCGATAGTGTCTGTCTGTGGATTACCGAAGGAATTGTATCAGTACCTTTCAGATTTGTAATTTTAATATCAAACACACGCTTTTTAATAAAGGTTTATGAACAACACATTTGAGGGCAAGAACGTTAGACTTTATGCATCAAATGCACTGTGAAATGTTTTTCTGAGTCTCTTCTGCTCATCAAAGCTGCATTTATTTGATCAAAAATACAGTAAAACAGTGAAATATTATTCCAGTGTAAATCAGCTGTTTTCTATGTGAATATATAGTAAAGTGTAATTTATTCCTGTGATCAAAGCTGAATTTCCAGCATCTTCAGTGTCACATGATCCTTCAGAAATCATTCTGATATGATGATTTGATGCTCAAGAAACATTTATGATTATTATCAATGTTGAAAACAGTTCAGGTTTCCGTGGAAACCGTCATTTTTCCAGGATTCTCTAGCATTTATTTTACAGAAACCTTTTGTAAAATGTCTTTACTCTCACTTTTGTTCAATTTATCTTGTGTGAATTAATTCATTGCATAAATTGCTTAAATTGTTGCATTCAATTTTAAGTGACAATGTGCATACAGTAAGAATTTACAGTAATTTACACATAAATCTGTTTTTCATTAATGAAGCCCATTATTTCTGATTCAGAGTGAATGCCTGCTTCAAATAACGCAGCAATTCAGTACCAAAATAATCACCAAAAGGAACTGCATGACTGTTTTCAACCAGGTTGCCTGAACACTTGCCCTGTCTGCAATTGGTCAGTCAAATAAACTCACCTCATTGGTTAAGTCAAAAGTTCAAACAAATTGACCAATGTTCTGAAAGTGTCACAAAGTCACAGTGTTTCATTCTTCAGGATGTCAAACTACTAATGACCGACAAACAGTGACTCTGAACATTGAACTGACGCTCCATAAAGTGTATGGATATTTGAACATCACACCCAGCGGCTTTAACTATAAAATTATATATATATATATATATGTATAGAGTATACAACTGCTTTATTCTTTTGTTCACACACTCACAAATACACACTGACGGAAACAGGAAAAACTCTATCTGAATGAACTAAAGTAACTTCCACTAAACTCAAAATGACAGAATGACATGAACATTATTTTGTTGATTTCCTATCAAGTTTAAAGTGCAGTTTTTTCCCCATTTCCCGTATCTATTGCGAGTGACGGTAAGAGACAGAGAGAGGAGGAGATGGGCAGATGGACGTATGGATGGCGCAGATGTAATCACATGTGATTGAGATCTTTTGAGTTGAGAGAGTCCGAGAGTGATCTGCTTATTCCATTTCTGATGTGTGCTACAGACATAAGGAAAAATCATATTTGGCTCCCAAGAAACGTAATAAGCAGCACTTAAGATGGACAACATATTTATTTATTATCATGAATGTGTCCATGGCAGACTGAGTCAATCTCCCAGGCTTCCGTCTAATAAACTACACAGGAATCACCACAGGCACCAAACCCTTTTCACTTAACAAGAGCTGCTTTTTATGATCTACTTCATTTTAAATGGATAAATGGGGGAAAAAAGATGGACAAAAAGCTAGAAAAATAATAACAATCACTGTTTCCAGTCTGATATATAGCAGTTAGTTCCAGGGCTTTCCAGTAAAACCAACTGAAAAAAGAGAAGCAGAACACTGGACTGACAAACAGCGAGGCTTTGAATCACCTTCTTTCTGTCCTTCTCTTTGATTTGTATTTGTTGTGATGTGATGGTGCAATGATATAACGTTGTGTTTTGGTGGTAATGTGCTGGTGATGTGATACATGTTAGTATTTGAATAGTAAAAGTGTGATGGAAAGAATTGGTATAATGTTATTTAATGCTGGGATCTTGTGATGGTGTTTTGAAGGTGATGGGATACAGGGTGAAGTTATGATGTTATTGTGCGGCGGTGGATGATTGTGTTGTGATAGTGACGATGTTATATGGTGGTAAGGCTGGGACCTTGTGGCGTTGATGATAGGATAACATGGTTATGATGTTATTGTGATTGGTGTATTGGTGATGTAATCGTGTGATGATGAAGTCATAGTCCAGTGGTGTGTGATTCAGTAACTGTGATGGTCTCATAATGCAATATGATGGTGTTTTGTGTTGATAATGCTGGGACCTTGTAAAATCCTGTGATAGGAACGATGATGATGTCACAGGCTGTTGCAATGGCAGAGAGGATGATGAAGATGATGATGACAGTGAAGGGTTGGAGTCGTGTCAAGACAATGTGATTGTAGTAGTTGTAATTCTTGGGAGATTATGTGATTGTAAAGACGCTCATGAAACACAGAGCAAATGCAGACCCTCAGGACCCTGCAGATGGAGTCCTACATATTTAACAGTGAAAACCCTCGTTCTCCATCACTCTCCACAATATATGAGCCTCAGAGGCTCTTCCATACATGCCTACAACGATCAGGAAGAAACTAACAATAAAAATATACATAATAAAGAATATATTTGATTTGATTTAGAACGCACGCACACGCAAACACACACACACACACACACACACTGAAGCATTCATAAGGAATCAGACTTATTTGGGGTTGAATGAGTTTGGATTTGCTTGCATGTCAACAGAAGAACAGCAGCCATAGCTGGGAGGAAGAAACCTGTGACACACACACACACACACACACACACACACACACACACACACACACACACACACACACACACACACACACACACACACACAGATGGTTCACTTGTGTTTCAGTTACAGTGGCCTTACAAATGCATTATCTGTTGCCTTTAGCAAAATACCATCAGGGAGGAAAAGCAGTAATTAAGTGTGTTCTCGTACTCACTCAGCGCATTCAGAGCTTATTTTGACAGATTTAATTGTTTTAAATTTTGTTAAAATAATACTTGCGCCTCTTTGCTTTGATGGGGAAGTATTGTGTGTGAATGAAAGCCGTGTCACACTCACTCTAGTTCATTAAGAGAACACCGCCGTTGTGTTTTTGAGTTTTTGAGTCTCGTGGGGAGACAATTCATTTAAATGGTGCGAATAAAAGCACAGCGGGAAGAAATTCATCCACATTCATTCAGCAGAACATGTAAGAACATGGGTTTGTGGAGAGAACTGACACTGACATTTCTCAGCTATGACACACTGAAATCTATTCAGATAATTTTCTCTAAAAGTGTCTTCAGCCGTCATGCTGGATTAGCAGGGTCAATCTCACGAAAACATGTCCTGGTCAAATTTCACCTTAAAAAAACATAGTAAATACATGAGAAAATATATTTTTCAAAAAAAAAAAAAAAAAAAAAGGATGGTTGTGACGTTACTTTCATGATAATTAAGCACATATACTTTTGAGATTAATAACTGTAATACAGTATCTTTTGATTATTGTCATGCAAACAGCTGTGGCTGTAGTAATAAGCACAAGACGAAGGAGTAAGAACAAAAACACAATAAATCCAAAGTAAACACACAGGAGATCGCAGGAGAATAACATAACCACTCAAAACGGAACAATGAAACACAACAAACTTAAACACACATTGGAAGCTAACAGAAACAGAAGCAGGTGTGTAACTCATCAGTAACCATAGAAACAAACTAGTGGTGGGAAAATGAGAACAAAAGAAACAGGAACAGGAACTAAACCAAAACAGAACATACACTTTACAATTGTATTACAATAAATAATTACTGCAATTCATCCATAAAAGGATTTGCGTGTGTGTGTGTGTCTCTTTGCTATACTGGACAAAAAATGATGTGTATAGTCATTATTTAGAAAGCTCAGTAAATGTGTGTGTGTGTGTGTGTGTGTGTGTGTGTGTGTCTGTGTGTGTGATTTATGAGGGCACAAATGTGTATAATGACATGGGTATTACACTGGTATTATGACATAAACATGTTAGGAGGACATTTCATGAGTCCTCATATTTAAAATAGCTTTAAAAACATACTAAACAATGTTTTATTTTCAAATGTAGAAATGCAGACAGTTTCCTGTGATGGTTAGGGTTAGGGTTAGAGGTAGTGTAGGGGGAGATAATGTACAGTTTATACAGTATAAAAACCATTGCGCCTATGGATCTGGATCAACATGCACATTCCCAAATTTCTATATATCCTAATTATTGTTAATATGTAATTCATTTTTCCAGGAGATTTTGCTTCTACCTTCAGTTAAACTGCTAACAGTGATTGTAAATTAATTGCCTAAATTATTACATTATTTGCTAACTGCATTCTTTAAATTATAATGTTGACATGCATTCCCTGTAAAGCTATTATCAAGTATTGACTGTGGCATGACCGTAGATGGCGCTTTGGTTTCCTGTCCACTTTCACCATAAAAGCCTAATTTTTAATTTCCTTTTCAAATCATTTTCATCAGACAAAATATATACATTTAAAAACATTCACTATTCTTATATCTGAAATTTAAAAAAAAAAAAAAAGATTGTTCACTTAACATTGCCATAAATGCTGTGAATAAAAAAATCAACTTCAAAACACAAACAACTTTACTGCTTTCACTACACACAGTGAACATGAATGCACGAACATTACAGTGTTAATTTATGTACACATTGTAGCAACTCTGAACTCGTCTTGGCTTCACCTCGGGATTTAATTCAGCGTTTGGGAAAGGTCGCCCACTCAAGCGTTTTTCGGAGAGATTGATAAATGGTGGAATCTGAACGTGGTGTTGGAGGGGAATGCAGATATTAAAAATTTGGTCAAGAATCTAATTAGCCGGCAGTAATTAAACAGTCTAGCTGAGGGTCATTAATCTCTCGTGTGGACCTTTGATGTTTTGCATACTGTCCCACCATCATTAATAAAATTCATAATGCGTTCCTTTGTGTTGTTTTATCATCGTTGTTTTTTTGTAAGCGCACAGAGCAAGTGTCAACACATCACACGAGTTCTCCGCAGCTCATTTACTCTCTGCTCCACACCGCAACCTCTGCATGAGTGTGTGTGTGTGTGTGTGTGTGTGTGTGTGTGTGTGCGCCCGGGCACGGCCTGTCAGCAAATGCAAAGGGAGAAAACACAATGTTGTGTGGCCATTGTGTCCCAGTAATTACATTTATTACAATCAGTCTATCGCAAATCAGTCATGCTGTAAATATTAGAGAGACAGCAAAGTAATTTCTAGCATCATCATCCTCATGTCTTGATCTGAATAACACCACTGATACCTCCACTTCACACTTTTAATGGCCACTCTAGGATTACCGCGGTACGTGTGTGAGTGAAGGCTGCATTAATTTACTGTTATCTTAATGAGCTGTGCTGTAATATGTACATGCCCCGGTGTAAGTGCTGAAGAGATACTGTACCGTACTGCTGAGCTTAATGGTTTAATATATCGTCATGTTTAACACTGCACATTAAAATCACTGCTGACTCTTGACAGCTACTGACGACACATTGATGCAACTCTGTGTGAGAGAGTTTCTATCAGCGCTGAGATTCACACAAACATTCACATATAACATGATGACGGCTATGATTTATTATGACTTGATTCTGTCTGGACCATTCAAATATTTTACATTTCCACTTGTATTTTATTTGAGACCAATAAAGGGTTGCAACAGTTGCAAAACATCCTTTTCCAGCTAACAAAATGATTACAGTGCCCCTGCATTGCTGTTTGTGTATCATAAATAATATGTTTGTGTGTATATATATATATATATATGCCAATATTCTTACAGGTAACAAATTATTTTGAAAAGGCTACTACTGAACTTTAAATAAATCATATTTTCTCACCTCAGAGCCAAATTAATATCCTTATTAGTGCTTCAGATTATATTCAGATTCATTATTTTTCTGAATCAGTTTAGGCATCAGGAAGCATGAACTGAGCAGACATCCAAATCCTAAATCTACAACCATTTGATCAAAGAAATATCCTAATATCATCAATCGGACAAATTAAGTTCTTTCTTATCAAGAACAAATAAACCAGCCAATCGAAATTCAACAGATCAATACATTCTTTGGCCGTAGCACAAACTTCACAAAACTTTAATCAGTTTAGAATTCTATTACTTCAGAAAATTCTCAAAAATTAATGTTAATTTACTATTACATTATTACATTCAAAAGCTGCATTTGTTAATTATTTAATGTACCCGAACTAACATGAACTAACAATGAACAGTTGTATTTTTATTAAAGGGATATTTCAGTTATCATTTTCCCACCCTCAAGTTGTTCCAAATCTGTAAAAATGTCTTTGTTCTGCTGAACACAAAGGAAGATATTTTCAAGAAAGTTTGTAACCAGGCCGCTTTGGGGCACAATTGACTTCCATGGTAGGGGAAAAAATACTATGGAAGTCAATGGTGCCCCAGAACTGTTCAGTTTCCCACATTCTTCAAAATATCTTCCTTTGTGTTCAACAGAACAAAGACATTTATAGAGGTTTGGAACAATCTAAGGGTGAGAAGATATTTTTGCTTGAACTATCCCTTTAACTAACATTAACAAAGATCAATAAATACTGCAACAAATGTGTTGCTATCTTTGTTGGTATTAGTTAATGCATTAACTAACAGTAATAGGACCTCATTGTAAAGTGTTATCAATGATTTTGATTAATTTAATTTAAATAATTAGAATACTCAATAAAAACATGGTTGACAATCTTTGTGATATACGTCCATTGTGAGCCAGAGGTCTAAAGCGCATAAACTATTCAATAGTTTGATCATTTTAGACGGTGCATTTTAATAATCGGAACTGCAAACTGAACTGTGGATTTCTGTAAAATTCAAATCTCTGCCACATTATAACAGAAAACCAAGTCAAAATGGTCCATTTATTCTCAGTATTTAGAGAATGCTGCACCATGGCAACCCTTTCCGATAAGAAGCGTGGACTGAAGATGTTCTGAATAGGGCCTGGACCCGAACGCACACGCGTGTGAATCTGTCACGGTTAAGAGCTTTAGGCTGCTATTGAATCAGAGACAGAGCGGCGCGGCGCGGACACCACCGATAACCCGACATCATTATGCTCATGTTCCTCTGGTTTTAGCATGTGAATGTGGAATCAGGCCGGTCAGGAGACGCAGCCTAACAGGCCTAAAACAGGACGAGCGTCTGAGTGAGAGCCGAATTATAGAGTCTCAGACACATTTTACACACGGATCACTGCGTCTGCTGTGCGGAAGAACACGTGTAGAAACAACAGGAGAAACTGCAGTAATGCTGATGGTTTTTTTCGGTAATGATGACTATCAATTGCTATTTCAATTTAATGAATTTTTACTTTCTTGCATTCTAATTGCAATTCTGCATATTAGTAGACTGGGCTAGGTTACAGTTCGGGTTAGTAGAATAAGTTGCAAAGTTATTTATAGTCAGTAGAAAGGCAAGAAGATACGGCGAGGTAAAACATCTAATTGCAACAGTTAAACTGTAAAACAAAACAAAGATACAAGCAGAAAATAATCCAACGAAGACAAACAACAGCAGCCAATGAACTGAGTGAACGTGGGGTCATATATACACACGGTAATGAACTAACAGGAAACAGGTGTGAGTAACTAATCAAAACCATGGTAACCAAGGATGAGCTGGGAAATTAGGAACAAAGGAAACAGGAAACAATGAAAAACAAACTAAAAGTCCATGAAAATGAAACTGAAACAATAACAGAACGTGACGGTTTCTTATTGGTTTAGTTAACTATAATAACCCTGACCCCCCCAGCAGAAACACATTCATACATCACCGTCTTAGCATAAAGATATCATCTTTGTATTTATAGTTTGTAACACTCTAAATGTTCAGTAAACACTCATGACCTGTTCAGATGTTGTTTGTTGGTTTAGAACAGCAATAGCTGAATTCTCAATATGACACAAAACACATCGGCATCTGATCTCACGGCAAATGCTGAAACCAACGGAAGCCTGTCTGGCTTTCTTGAGTAACTCGAGATTCTTAAAGCAATATATACTATATAGCAATCTGAACTGCTTGATTGCTTGTATCGACTCAAAATGTAACTATATTATATTATTTAACTCTAATCTACCAAATTCGACTATCTAAAATCTGAAATTTCACTTGACACCTCCAGGTTCATGAATATCCTGCTTCATATCAGGGCAGGTTGTTGTGGGTCTGATTATGTGTGTGTTTGTAGGGCTTGTGTGTTGCTGTGGTTTTCTCGATGAATTTTACAAGTCCTGGTGTCACAGATTCCCTGCACCTTCAGCTCATGATCACCACTGCCAATATTTCCGCTCTCAAATTCATTAGCATTGGGTGATTAGCAGAATATTTTGGCCTCAAATACGAATCCAAACTTATTACATATTTAATCCAATCAGCGGCTCTGATAGATTCTGCTCTAAGCAGCCATTACATGCCTGATTTCATGTGACTGAAAAGCTGAACTTGGTCGAGGGGCTTGTAACACGCCACATGTTTCAGGTCGTACACGAGCCAAAGCGACACTTAGAGGATATTTCAGAAAGAAACAGACAAAGGAACTGCTATTACGAGGGTAACGTTCAGACGCTGTTGCTGCGGTGTTTGTTCTAATAGGATTTGGGGAAGATGTAGCGTTAAGGTCTGCTGTGGGCCGCTGGGACTCTTGAAGAGCTCAGCCCTGGAGGTGACAGAGAGCAAACGGCCCCTGAGCGGATGTTTTCCTGAGAGCCCAGGGGCCCGGGGCCACACCTACCGTACCGTACACTCTCAGACAGATGAGAGCGTGTGATTGGCCGCTCGTGGTCCGAACATGACAGTCAAACCTGAATATATTTGCATAGATACAGCAGCAGAGACCTGTGGGCGACTCTTACGGCCGGCCTTGTGTCTGTCTGTCTGAAGCGGTTCTGACCGCAGCTGTGCGTCTGACAGACCCTCAAAACACAAACGTGTACTTGATCACTGATGTGGGTGACTGTTGTTGTTTCATCCTGCCATGTGCTGCTCAGGATTCATTTGCATTGTTGGTGCTCTTTTTCCATTATAAAATTAAGCTACTAAATTTCTTAACATAGGAAGCATAAAATATGCCTATTAGATAGAAATATCCTGCCAGGTTAAAACAGTGCCACCTATTGGTCTGGTTGCATTTGACAGTTACTACAGCATGAAGACAAATTATGTTTTATTAACGTAGTTCGGGAGGAACAAGTCAAATAAGCTACACAATCATTATTTCATCTCATTACGTCATCTCAACCAGCTGTCAACAATCTGTAATCAACATATCTACCCAATCAGCATGCGTTCAGGCCTATATATAATCACAGTCAAACTCACCCAACACTCAAAAAAATGAATTGTTGGATTTACTTAAAAAATAAGTGTCAAGTGGTTCCACGCAACAATATTGAGTAATTTGTACAAAAAACTATTTAGTTGAATGAACAAAAGAATTCAAGTAAAGCTGACAAAATTTCTTTGAGTAAATACAAATCATTTGAACGTCACTGTTACATAATATTTAAATGTGCAGTTTACTTAATAATATGTTGATTTTTTTGAATAATCATTTAAATAAAAAGGATACAACATATCAGAATGCAACCCCAAAATGCATTCAAAAAATAACTAATTGAACAGACTCAATCAAACGAGTGCAGGAAATTAATCCTATAAACATGAGGATATGAGCGCTCACAGCCTAAACACAGGCGACACTCTTCTGCATGATGGTAACCACAAAATTCAAAAACATTACAGAAACTACTCTAAATGTCCAACATAACTGAACATTAAACACTAACATAAACTAACAACATCTTTCCCTTTACTGAAAAACACATAAAATAACACTTTAATCCCTAAATTGACTCTCCTAATGCAGTCCCTTGCAAAGCATGCTGGGAACTACGGATCCACTGCAAAGTTAGTTATGTCAACAATAATCTGTGCGTTTCACACAGCAATGTTAAGTTGACTGAACAAACACTTACTAAGTAAAGCTGACAATACTCAATTTTAGTAGAAACAATGCAGTTAAATTACGTTCATGTAGTTACATGAGTTTTTTTAAGTAATGTGAACAAGAGTGGTTTGAGTGAAACTAACAACAGTGAAAGTTCATTTTTTTGAGTGAAGGATCCTTGACAGTTTCCAGAATCCCTCCACCAGCCCGTCTCCTCACACTCTCGTGTCTAATCTAAAGGGGGGGGTACTCTGTGTTCGGGCCGATTACCGAGCTCGGAGCCCTCTCCCCGGACAGCACGCCAAATACGTTTACCAATTAATTTACCTGACTTATTTGTAAGTGTGAACTCGTGAAAGCAGCCTTATTTTTGAACGTGAAGCGCATGTGTAGATAATGTTCCAATCTGCAATGCATGTGTTTTCATTTTTGACATAAAAATTTAAATTTGAGATTACAAATCTGTGTAGATTATTTACTATATCTGTTAGATGACAAAAACTGTAATTAGTAATCTATTACATTACTATTTAAGGTAATATAATCAGACTACTTTTTGAATACTTTTAGATTACTTTTGACTCGTTTATCACATTGATTTGAAAATGATAACCTTGTACCATATCAATATAAAATACAATTCCATTCTTTGTTATTAACAACAAAAAATGCATTAAACATTACATTAAGCCAGATTTTCCAAACTGATTCGTAACTTGATGAAAAGTTAAAAATCTAAAATTAAAATAAAAACAAATGAAAATACTTGAAATGAAAAAAAGATGATTTTTTTTTCTGCAAACTGTTGTGTTTAGAAGTGTCATTGCCACAAATTAAATAATTAAATCATGTCATTAAATCATTACCACAAAAGGGGCGCTAAAGTGCTCATTACATCTACGACATGATTTCTCTTTCAGCTCAGAACAGTTTAAAGAGAAACCTGCTGGACAAGATAAAGGTGCCCTAGAATTAAAAATTGAATTTATCTCGGCATAGTTGAATAACAAGAGTTCAGTACATGGAAAAGACATACACTGAGTTTAAACTCCATTGTTTCCTCCTTCTTATATAAATCTCATTTGTTTAAAATGAGGCGGAAAACAGGCGAATCTCAACATAACACCGACTGTTACGTAACGGAGTGTACGCCCCAATTTTTGCATATGCCAGCTCATGTTCAAGGCATTACACAAGGGCAGTTAGTATTAAACAAGGGCAGAACGTCTGGATGTGCACTGCTGAATAATCAGACTAGGTAAACAAGCAAGAACAACAGCGAAAAATGGCAGATGGAGCAATAATAACTGACATGATCCATGATATCTTGATATTTTTAGTGATATTTGTAGTTAGCATGTTGCTAATGTACTGTTAAATGTGGTTAAAGTTACTATCGTTTCTTACTGTATTCACGGAGACAAGAGCCGTCACTATTTTCATTATTAAACACTTGCAGTCTGTATAATTCATAAACACAACTTCATTCTTTATAAATCTCTCCAACAGTGTAGCATTAGCCGTTAGCCACGGAGGACAGCCTCAAACTCATTCAAATGTAAACATCAAAATAAATACAATACTCACATAATCCGACGCATGCATGCAGCATGCATGACGAACACTTTGTAAAGATCCATTTTGAGGGTTATATTAACTGTGTGAACTTTGTTTATGCACTGTTTAACCCTCAGGGGTCTGAGGATTTTTGGGGCCCTGGAGAAGTTTTGACATGCCCTGACATTTGTGCTTTTTTCAGTTGTTCATAAACATATTAATTGGAAAAGTGTCATTACACTGTATTCAGCACAAACTAGGCTACAATAATATGTGAGGAACATGTATGTACATGTTTGTGTTTTTGAAGGAATAACGTTTATGCGTGGTTATTGAAAAAACAAAAAACTTAAGTCACTGAACTAAAGCAAAAAAAAATATATTAAATTTGTGTTCATACGACTTCTGGGTATTTGAGGTTGTAGACTAGAGTTTTTACTTCAAAATGAGGTAAACAAATTATGCTGCCTGCTTGTTCATATAAAACAATAGAGAGATTTAAATTTTCTAAAACATCTTTGGTCAAGAAACACAGTATGCGTGGAGGCGTGAATCATCATGAATAATAGTGATTCTCACCTGAGAAGACAAAAGTTTTATAATTTAAAATAATGGTATTCTATTATATTCTTTAAAGGTGCCCAAGAACGTTCTTTCACAAGATGTAATACAAGTCTAAGGTGTCTCCTGAATGTGTCTGAAGTTTCAGCTCAAAATACCCCATTTATTTTTTTAAATACATTTTTTAACTGCCTATTTTGGGGCACCATTAACAATGCACTGATTTACACTCGATTTACACCTGCTTCCTGCCACACGAGCTGTCGACTATATTACATTGCATTTACAAAGTTCACACAGCTAATATAACCCTCAAATGGATCTTTACAAGATGTTTGTCATGCATGCTTCGAATTATGTGAGTAAAGTATTTATTTGGATGTTAAAAGTTTTATTCTGAGTGAATTTGAGGCTGTCCTCCGTGGCTAACGGCTAATGCTACACTGTTGGAGAGATTTATAAAGAATGAAGTTGTGTTTATGAATTATATAGACTGCAAGTGTTTAAAAATGAAAATAGCGACAGCTCTTGTCTCCGTGAATAAAAAATAATTTAAAAAAATCTATGGGGTATTTTGAGCTGAAACTTCACAGACACATTCAGGGGACACCTTAGACTTATATTACATCTTTTAAAAAAAGTTCTAGGACACCTTTAAATTTAGTTGAACATATATATATATATATATATATATATATATATATATATATATATATATATATATATATATATATATATATGTTTAGTCACAGCTAAAGTGTGAAATGAACAACAGTGACTCTCACATGAATCACAGTGATTAAGGTTTCCACGATCCGTCTGAGCGATCTGACGAGATTGACCATGAAGATCACGTTCACATAAACGCGGCCCTGGGAAAGCCCTTTGCAGCCGCCGAAATCTCGTTCTGCGCAGCCGGTCTGAAACGAGCGCAGGCCTGAAGAGCGTCTGCGGCCCACATGGAGCCAAAGAGTCCACGGTTTACACAAGCCTTTCAAAGATAGTCTTTTGTGTACAGCTCTCCTCATTTTTCAAAAGACTTTCAATTACTCGCTTTCCCAGCGCAGTGTAAATATTTTGTAAGGCAGTTGGTTACAGTCAGTGCCTGAAGCCAAGACCTTTTAATTTGATACAATGCGCTTTATTAACAGACAGAGGGAGAGCGCGAGCGTTGCGGTCGCCGCCGCGGCACAAAGACCAGCGATTGTCACGAGGCCCTTCTGAGAGAGCGCTTGTTTATCAATTACTGCGAGATCAGAGTGGTTCTGAAGAGCCGCGGCGCGATTTATCTCCCTTCAAAGCGTCTTCTGTTCGTCTCGGAGAGAAGCAAGGAAAGGTTTATGTAAACAGATGCAGAAACAGGCCGAGGTTCAGGAGTGTCTCGCCTTTCTTTTCCCGGTCGCCCTTCTCTTCTTTCGCTCGTCCCCGCGTTTGAAACGAGAAGCCCTCTGGGCTTGTGTACTCTCTGAATAAGACTGTGTTTTGACAAACCAAGGTGAAACCGTGTAACGATGCATTCTCAGCTCTGGCTTTTCTTTCTGTGTGTGTCAGCGAAGGTTTGATGTGTGCAGTCTCGTCCTGGATAATGGTCTACCAGGGGACCGTTGTCATCACTGTCAATAGAGCGGCCGGAGGGAAACACGCGCCTCTACCTTTGTAGCTACTGTTCCCTCATCTGCCATCTTTCTTGGCTCTGTCTTTCATTCTCGCTCTCGTGTCGTTTGTATCCGTGTCAGGCAGGTCACTTTATTTCGCCGTGATGTGTCCTGATAACAGCGCGTGTATAATCAAAATATTCTGACAGATTCTTTCTTTCTGAACTCTCTCTTTCTCTATGTGTGTGTGGGCTGGATTCGCTCTCTCTCACTTGTTTTTTTCTTCATTTATATCTTCTCAATGTCAAACGAAACCTTGAAGAGGACTGATCTTTTTTCATGTATACGCTTTAACTAGATTCTGTGTCTTTGATATAATTACACTCCTGAGGGTTGAAGCGGGCCCTGTTTGTGCTTCTTGAGGCTTTGTAGAGCGATCAGAACTTTTCACGTGTCAAAAGCTCTTTCAAGCTTCACGGCACCTTGCTAAGAGACATGAAACGCTGCAAAAAACAAAATCCATATAAAACACCAAAACACAAAGTCCAACTGGACCAAAGAGAGACTGAGAAAAAACTTCATTAGCTTCATTTTATGCTTTGGATATAGAGAGATACACCGTCTGTCTGACTGACTGTCTGACTGTACTGAATAAAATACTGCATTAGTATTTGATTGCTGTGTACTCAATGCCGTCAATGGAAAAACTTTCTGTGACTTTCTGTGATATTACATTCCTTTTTGCATGTTTCGTGAAACTTTTAAAGCAGAATGTCCAGTGAGTGGTGCAGATGAAGGTGAATCTGGCAACATGTTTTTACGATGGTTGTTGTACGTTTCGCAGCAGTTCTGAAATGAAATATCCAGTGAGCGGCACTGAAAGGTTAATGCTGCATCACGTTTGAAATGAACAGACCACCGACCCCAAACCTCACCGATAGTGTTAACAAAAGCAAACATGAGATAAAAACATACCTGCTGAAGCAACCACGCCATTTTAGATCTACAAGTCTCTGAGCTCTTTTATAGCATATTGTGCAATTGTGTGAAAATAAGTCTTTATTATTATTTTGCAAAAAAGTAAGTAGAGGCAAGTTCTTCCAATGAGCATAGTTTGCGAACATAGCTATACAATGTGATAAATATCATGCAGTTTATAAATGGTCATTGTAATGTTAATGTAAAACAAAATTGCAAAATTGCTTGCAAACTATAAACAGCAGTTAGACTTATGAACTACGTACTTGGCAGAAAATTATGATGATAATTAACAATAATAAAGGTATTTTTGGTAACACTTTAGTATAGGGAACACATATAAACTATTAACTATGACTTTTCCCTCAATAAACTCCTAATTTACTGCTTAATAATAGTAAGTTATTAGTTAAGTTTAGTCATTGGTAGGATTAAGAATGTAGAATAAGGTCATGCAGAATGAGGCATTAATATGTGCTTTATATGTACTAATAAACAGCCAATATTCTAGTAATATGCATGATAATGAGCAATCAGTTAAAAGACCTTAAAATAAAGTGTTACTGTATTTTTTTAACATTGATGTATTTTGTCATGATTTCATAAAGGCAGTATGTGACTCTTGTTACAGTGATTTCAGCCTGTTTCTGGTGTGTTTGAAGTCATAAGAATGACTGTGAAATCACTGTAAGGTCTGAAACTCAGACTCAGACGGCACACGCTCTCACTCCTGCTCTAATGAACCGCTTTGAAAATGAGTTTTTCCCTTCAGGTAGAGTCTTTCTCAGTTACAGGTGTAAAAGATGAAATAAGCAGTGACATTACACTCATGAATCAATTAAAGGAAGCACATCAAGTCTTTCAGGGATAATTAAAGGTGTTTTGGAAAGGGATTTTCTGCAGTTCTGTTAATTTATTCACTTAAAGTGTGTGTTATGGTTGCGTGATCTCATTCATGTTCGCAAATCTGTATCTGTACGTACAATGTGCACATACATTTTTGTATGTTTGGACAGACGCTGAATGCACAATATAAGTAAGAACTGACATTAGTACCTCTGTGAGAGATCAGCGCTCAACACGATTCATGCGCGTTTGAGTTGGTGATTTCATATGTATTTGCACCATCTGACTCAAATGAAAAGCTACGGCACGTGAGACAATATGAAAATGTATGAACAAGATCATATGAATTCGTATAAATTTGCCAAGTTGTAAAATACTACAAACTTCTGAGAAGGACTCTAATATATCAGTAGATGATGGAGATTTCAAAAGCAAATTTATTTAAAATGAAACCCAGATGTTCTTTGTCTGGCAGAATGTATTAAAAGCAGAATCTGCCAAAATAAATAAATACATAAAATTCAATTATTTGTATTTGTGATTGCATCGTTCATGTCAATTTTTTTCAAAGCAAAATGTAGTTCAGTTTTCATTTTAACTAGAAACAGTTTAACCACATTTATTCAGCTCTAATCAATAACAAATCCATAAAGCTGAAATGATTCTGCAAACATCTGTCTTTAAAGTTGCACATCTGTAAACCGGTTCACATTTCAGACGGGGGTGAAAATGAAGCACTCGTCATAAATCAACACCTAGTGAAATCACATTGGTTATGTAAAAAACTAAATAGATACAATGAATGAATGAAAGCTATTTTAATGTGCTTCTCTCAAGTATTTCTCCTTTTGTTCGCTGGATGTAGTGAGCTGTATTTATGGTCCATTTGAAGGAGGGCTGAGAAATGGAAAACACTGACATCTGAATGTAGGTGACAGACGCCGGTGGCACTAATAGCGCGACGGCAGCCTGCTAATAGAGCGAAAATGTGACGTATTCACTTTAACTGAAACCTTGCTGTCAGATTAGCCGTGACTCCACACAACCTCCTCTATTAATGTGACACTCGCAACTAATGCATTCCTGCGGAGGAGAAGATAAAGGCTGAGGAACGGAGCGATTGTTTGTGTGAGAGAAATGGAGCGTTCGCTGAGCTGAGCGATATCACGTTAACCTGTTTGTGGAAATCAGCTCTGTGCGGCTTTTGTGGGGTTTTATTTATGTGAAATCACACGGGCGTGAGTGTGTTATTGAGAGAGAGGCTTGTCTTTGTTCCTCGCATCTTAAAGTCGCTGCGTAAATGCATTTGTGCACACAAACACACACCACAACAGTTAAATCGCTCTGAGAACCTGCTTTGAAGTCACACACACAAATCATTATTTTTACAGTCTTATTATACGAGTTGCTACCAACAACAACAGTGAAAAAGGAAAGTCATTTTGTTGTGTGTGTGTGTGACTGCAGATAAAACGCTGAAAGCGTAGTTGTGTATCAGTGACATCTGACTGTAGTCGAAGACAGAAACTCGTTCGATCTGATTCCAGCGTGAAGAACTTCAGCATGAAGACCTTTATACACACACACACACACACACACACACACACGCTGCAGCTTTTACACAATCAGCTGTAAAAACACACTGTCATTCGAGACCAATGATCGGATAAAAAGCTCTTGCATTAGCATCACATTAAAAGTACTTTGGAAAGTATTTCTGTCGGGTGAAAACTGATCGGCGAAATCAGATGCATCTGACAGCACTTTCTCACTTTTTATGGCCTTTGATGGTTTGAAACAGTAAGAAATGATCAGATACACACACAGATTTGGCTTACAGAAAAATACGTGATTAATGGGCCTCATTCATGAAACCTTCGTAAATATATATAAATTTTGAGTATTTTTTTGGAATAAAAAAGACCTTCCTGCATACTTCCTTCCTAACCCTAACTCGTTCACAGCTAGTGTGATCACACACGACCCAATTTACTGTCGATTAATAAGAAGGAATTTACCATATTGATTTTTCACAGGTGTTTTACCCATATTTTGAATTACGCATTGCCTTGTGTTTTAAGGTCAAAGAAAAAGTTTGTAAAACTTTATTGATAACATCCTGGCAGAAAATGATTTGTTCGTACAGCTGCTGTAGGATCTTCTCAGGGTTGACATAAATGCAAAAGAGACTAATTGGCCATATACCGTATTAACAAAAATGATTCAATTAAAGTTTTAAGCTTAGACTAATACTACAGGTGCTCAGAATAATAGTCATCTGGAATAAAAAGGGAAAAGCACTACGCTGCTAATGACATTTATTTACTATGAATAAAAATTAATGAAAGTTTCATGAATGAAGCCCAATGACCGTTTGATTATAATAACCAGATCTTCTGTAGAGATGAACTGACTGCTCTTCTAATATCAGCCGTAGTTTGAGATATCTTCAATTCACTAATAAAGATAATAATAAAAGAACTCTCAGATGAAGAGCCAGAACTTTTCCCATACACACTTTTTATTATTAGAAATATTATGAGTAGTTCTGGAGTAAAAACCGACCCGTTGCTACTGAGTTGAGCTACAAAACAGCCGAATCTCAGAGGAAGAGAGAAACACTACAGAAGAATGAAGGTCCAGAGGAGTCGCTGTGAGAAACGAATGACAGCTGGATCTGTTAATGATTATCTGAACTGAATATCATATCTGTGAAAGAATAAACACAAGATGATGAGATGAAGTTACAGTAATAAAAAGACATTCTTTCATTCCGAAAACAACAGCAACATTATGGATTTAAAATAAGGACAGAAACTGCAGATCAATATTATCCAGTAAATCTTCATCCTCAGTGAATCTCAGACAGAGAAGCAAGAGAGACTGATGGCAGAGACGTCTGCGCGTGGCAGATGTGTCCAGATGTGCCGTGTGATGGAGTCAGCGTGTTTCTGATCGATTCCGAGCGTCAGTTTAACCTG
Organism: Chanodichthys erythropterus; assembly: GCF_024489055.1. NCBI lineage: Eukaryota > Metazoa > Chordata > Actinopteri > Cypriniformes > Xenocyprididae > Chanodichthys > Chanodichthys erythropterus. The sequence goes on from NC_090241.1 coordinate 142,754, forward strand.
CGGTTCCTCCTGAGCACACGGACCCATTAGAGCCCATTACAGCACAGATGTTCAGCTCCGTCTCAGACGTATGAGAGCCACCGCACCTTCAGTCAGCTCTCACAATAACACACTCCAGTCCTGTGCACTCTATGGCCCGGGGCTAGTTGTCACAGGGTTTCTGTCTATATCTCAGGTTTATTGGAGGTCAAAATCTGCCCACAAATGCTTTACATGTAAAACTTTACACAGTTTACATTTGTGTTATTTATAGGCCATTATTTATTTATTTATTTTATTGATTAATGGAGCTTTAATAAAAATGTATTATTAATGGCAGACTGAGCATATTACACCATATAGTGTGACAACATGCCTCGCTATTGTATTTGGAGGATGTGGATTTTTCAACTTAAAATGTGTCCTTGCACAGACATGCTTAAATAAAAAAAGCTAGCTTGGAAAAAAGAGAAAAGTGTGACAACTAGCCCCGGCGTCCCATATAATCAGCAGCAGCATGTTTCATAAACGCTCAAGAAGACCTCCAAATATTCTCAGACTCAAAAATAAATATATAAAGTTAAGCCGCAGGAACGATTGTGTAGCGCGTCTCTGCGTGTATTAATAAAAGATTTATATTCCTGCCGTTCGGAGAGAGGTTTCGATCAGAGGTGGAAGTGTGCGGGCGGAATATCCGCGTGATGTGATTGGACGGGATTTGTGTCCGTCAGGCTGTCCGCGGGAACTGCGCGCGCGTCTCGGGCCTGTCAAATCCGCGCGGTTTTCTCTCTGACAGGGTCAAACGGAGCCGGCGGAAAATCTCACTGTCAGCTATTCCGATATTAAATATTAGAATTCTCATTGTTATAAGGACTCCTACTAAGAAAGCTTAAGCCTCTTGACTTATGAATTTTAAAAGTGTTTAAATCACTGAGAAGATTCTTCTGCCGGTGACCGTAATCTTTAATAGGTCTGTGAGACAGGTAGAGCGATAACTGTGCCGAATTAGAGCAATTGTTAAGGAAAAGAAAAGAAGCTAAAGTGTCTCTCTCTCTCTCTAGTGTGCTTATCAGTGGCTGCACGACGGCGTTGAGTCCGAGAGAGAGAGAGAGAACTGAGCCACTGCTGCCAGCTACACTAAAGCATAGATTACTCTACCAGTTTGGCTCCACTGCCAATTGGATTAAACTCCAGTGCCCCGGGCCCCGCGCTGCCATGTTTGACAGCAAACATGCGTCCGGCCCGCAGACGGATGAGATGGACTTATTCAAAGTCGAGCTTCTACTTTTATCAGCCCCATTTACAGCATTAGGAGAGACCTGTCAGGGAGACGAGCGGCGTAACGCTCTGACGATTGTTTGCTGGAGAGATTGACCATAACCAACAGGATAATCTGTATCCGCGAGGTGAAACGCGAGAATTTGTTTTGAACAATGTCGAAACGGAGAGCAAAGGCGTTAGATCTCGCCCCGTTGCGACCGCTCTGGTTTGAGACGCTCAAGACTTCAGAAACAGCATAAATCAGAACACTCTCTCCTTTTTTGATGGATCTTGTATTACAAATATTGAAGAATTACAACTGAATATAGTTTACTGAGGTATATTCCCAGAAAAATTCAGAAACTGTTGGTTGCTATTCAGAATATGATTGTTTTAAGGTGCATTTACACTAGAGGAAAATTTCTTGGTGGTTTAACATTTGATAATGATCTCATTCATATTTGTAGGTATCTTTATGTTAAATGTGGATCAAGCACATTTTCAAGTTTTGATAGACAGTGATATCTGGACGATATCTGGACACTTTCATACATATATAACTATAGATGATGTGTTCCTAACTTCACTTTTATTAGTCCTATCTAGATTTTATTTATTTATGTTTTTATTAAAAAGGTCATTTTTTAAGTTTGCTTTTGCATAATAAATGGGATTGTGCCTCAGAAAACAAGATGGACTTTGCAGCTCTTGGGTTTAATTTCTGAAGTTTCATCTCTAATTCATTTCTAAAGTTGTTCAAAGTTGTTGTCTATATCCAAATGTACAAAAAACGTACATTAAGATTTTTTTTTTTGCCAAGAATCGAGTCTTTTATTCATCAAGGATGCATTAAACTGATCAAAAGTGACAGTAAAGACATTTATACTGTGACAAAAGATTCTATTTTAAAATAAATTCTGTTCTTTTGAACTTTCTATTCATCAAAGAATCCTGAAGAATAAAATGTATGACGGTTTCCACAGAAATCTGAACTGTTTTCAACATTGATAATAATCATAAATGTTTCTTGAGCATCAAATCATCATATCAGAATGATTTCTGAAGGATCATGTGACACTGAAGATGCTGACAATTCAGCTTTGATCACAGGAATAAATTACACTTTACTATATATTCACATAGAAAACAGCTGATTTACCCTGGAATAATATTTCACTGTTTTACTGTATTTTTGATCAAATAAATTCATCCTTGATGAGCAGAAGAGACTTTTAAAAATCTCACCGACTCCATAGAGCACACTAAGGTATGAACGCTCACGAATGCGACTAAGATCCTGAAGTCAGATCTTGGCCTTTTGTGATGTTCAGCACTAAAGTTCCTCTGTGAATATGCGCCGTTTATATTCATCTACACTCAGTGCGTGTTTAATGTTTCGAGTGGATCAGCGCACCGTCGATCAGTGTTGGGTTGTTGTGTAGTTTGTTCGTCAGGCATTACTCTGGGACAGAAGGTGGAGGAAATGTTAAATTAATGAGCCTCTGCCAACTCGCTGCAAATGAAACGTGTAAATACATTGATCTTTTTCTCTCTTCTTCTTTTTTTTCTTCCTTTTTTCTTTCCCTCCCTCCCTACTTCAACCTAATGGCGTCTTCGTGTTTTTTCAGATCGCAGCGGAAGAAAAACCTGTTCGGAGTTCTCCGTCACAGCGTCTGCGTAAACAGCGCTCGCTCTTATCAGCCGGGCGTCTCTCCCCAGGCTACGGCAGATTTTTCATTTAGCTAAAAGCGCGGTGAGAGGTCTATGAGAATGATAATCCTGGCATGGGCCGCAGCTGGTATTTTCCTGCCGCAGATGATTAGTGGAATGTTTTCCATTCGACCTGGAGAAATTCTCTCAGTGGGAAGTTAACATCCGCTTAACTGTCTTTAGAGCTGCGGTTTCATCAGTCGCCATCTGACGCTCCTAAACACACGTGAGACGCAGAGAGAGAGAGAGAGAGACGGATGGTGCTGCTCAAGGATCAAGACCTTCATGTTTAATTGCAGCGGGAGGACAGTATGAGCTTGTACATCATCACAATACAGTTATTTTTTGCTGAAAATTCAACAAAACACATACTACATAACCAAGTCGCAATGCCTAACTTTGGACAAAATACAATATAAAAGGTGATCTTATTTGACTGTGTGTGTTTGGATCAGATTATTCAGATGAATTTAATCAGTGCAAACACAGCTTTACATTATGAAACACTCAGAACTAAAAACTCAAAACAGTAACACCAGTAATGAAAAAGTGTAAAATTCTGAATAGATTTTAATTAAGCTCATCATTAATACCTGCCTGTGGTCACATTCTTGCAAAAAATTAAATTACGTTGCTTCTTGCACCTTTTGCTGCACTTTCAAAGCAGAACATGGAGGAAAGCATTCTTGTTTTTTCTCTGAAACAGATGTATGTGAATCTGGCAAGGTTTTTTTGAACATTGGTGGTTGTGCGTATCGCAGCGATATGGCGAGAGACAGATTAATGATAAAAGATTAATGCTCTATCGCGTTTGAAATAATACCACTAAACCTATCAACAGAGTTAACAAAAGCAATTTGCTTCTTTGCAAGATAAAAATGCATTTGTTGAAGCAACCATGTCATTTTACCTTGTTTTCACAAGAAAAGTCACACATATGGAGCAGCTTAAGTGATGCAAATATTAAAATGTATTATTAGTTATGCACTAGTTGAGTCATAACAGTGATGGAAATGCCCAACAGTGTGTGTTTGCAAGGATAAAACACAATAGTTAAAACATTACAAGCACAAAATGTTGAATCTATGGATTGAGGTATAAAAGCTCCGGCTGATACCGGTGTACTTTTACACGTTACATACGGCCCTAGACTGAGCTCAAGTCTCTCTCTCTCTCGTGGGCAGGTGTGCGATTCCTTCAGTCGGAATTAAGCGGCGAGTCTGACAGCAGGTTTATCTGCCGTGTTCGACAGGTTTAAACATTCATTAAGGGTTCGGCTTAATTCTCCAGAGGAGGTGTAAATTCTCTGGAGCAGGTGTAGCGTGTGAATTTACCATCCCGGTGGATCTGCTCGCGATTATTTCAGCTCGGCTTTGCCTGACGGAAATTGAATAAAATGCTGTTTTCTCCACCTTCCTTTTCACTGCCGTAGACAAATATCAGCAGATGCGTTCAGACCGCGACTTCAGCTCAGATTATTAGGATCCACGTCACACATGCTGAACTTGATATGTATTCATTAAGAGAAATGAAAGCTATGCAGGATTTTTTAAGGGTTAATTAATCTAAAAATGTAAATTGAAAAAACTTGAAAATTATTTTCTCACCTGCATATAATTTCCCTATCGTTGTTTTCATTCACACAAAAGTAGATGTCATACAATGAAGGTGAACTGTCAAACTTCAAAAATGATAAAAGTATGAATATACAGAAGTAGAAATGAGATTTACAGTGTAGATTTATAGTGAAAAATGGATGTGACGAGAGGGTTAAAACTATTGTGTGTATCCATAATAAAGTTCTTTGTGAGATATTTATCTGATAACACAGGCTTCACTGAGCGCCGCTGGAGTGCAGTCGTCCGTCGATAAAAGAGCCCAATGAGAAAGAGTCCGAGTCAGTCACTTATGAATAACTGTGGGGCGTGCGAGCATTCGGCACATCTCTCTCTCTCTGTAGCCTGAGGTCAGAGAGCAGAGCACCATATGCACTTGCACAATGAACCCAAAACCTGTTTGTCCTGAAGACTCATCTGCGCTCGACTCCGTGTGTGTTTGTGTGTGTGAGACAGACGGGATCACTAGCACATACATCTGCTTTGTGCAGAAATGAACTCAAAGTAACTACTAACTAAACTATACTTTTCAGTAGCATCACAAGCTCAGTTGTTTCAAAACACTGTAACACTGTAACTCTTCCAGCAAGTATCGGTGTAGAGTCACAAAACATCACATTTCTATTGCATTGTGTTTGTGACGAGCGAATAATCACAGCCAGTCTCCTAAACGGTCTCTCTGATTCACTTTAGTCAATCCACTCTTTCGGGGGTTTACATGTAATAAATCGATTCAACAATTCAATCAAGCATATTCTGTAATGAAATATTCAGTTAAATGCTGCCGTGCATCACAGTGTTAAAGCCAGTTATATAAATTGGTGTTAGTTATATTTGTTGAATTTAGTGTAAATGAAGGCTTAAATTTAAAGTTTTATACTGTCAACTTAATTGAGATCCTCACTGGTAGCGCAAGCAAAATTAAATGAAATAAGTGAATGAATGAGATGAAGGAGATGATTCAAAAACATACTGCCCTCTTTAAAGGCTTCGGTGTGGTTATCTACATTAACTAGCAGCTCATAAATGAGTTAAATACAGTTTAATCCAGTGCTGTTATTGTAAACTACAAACAACTATTGAAACGTATGTTGCTGTGTTTAGTAATTCTGAATGGATCGGTGTACAGCAGTCGGTTTAGGGGATTTTTTTTAGCATCTCTGTGTTTCTGTTTGGTGTCGCAACTTGACTTTGTCTAAGCCGTGAACAAGCTCTTTGCTGTTGCTCTGAACACATACTACACCACTGTAAATTATGAAAAATCTTCTTCTGTAACATGCATTGGTGTGCATACATTTATGAATTACATAGACTCCTGCTATCATTTGGTTATTTGGTGTCCTTTCAGAGTCTCCTGGGGTCCTTTTTTGAAAAAAACACCACAATTTTGAAAAAGGCTTGCAAAAAATAGAGTTTTCTACTTTTAACGATGAATAGCTAGACAAACTGTAGTTACAAATAAGCTTCTTCACCACGGGTCTAACTAGCGTCTCTCTCAGGCTCGTCTCGCTGATTTCTCCTCTCCGGCGTTTGTTTGTCTGAGGAACGCTGATGGAAATATTGTGTAACTCGGGTCAGAACATGGAGTGTGTGTAAAACTCATATTCCGCTCCGGCTTGTTTATCTGCTGGTCTAGACTGAGAGGAGACCAACGATAATGACTTATTTGACAGATATAAACCACACAGTTTCATCTGAGTTTGTTAGCTCATCTCATGATCACAAAAATAAATACGCTCACGTTTTTTTTTGTCTAATTTGGGATTTTTTATAACAAAAGATGGTTTTGCTCCTCGCACAAAGATATCCTATAACTTCAAAGTTTTATTGACTTCTGTTATGATGGTGCTTTTTGAAATTTGACAGCTGAGATCTCTACGCATTATTACACTGAACGTTTCAATAAAATCTAACCATTTCTGACAGGGTTTGAGACGACATTAGGTTGAGTAAACCATGACTGAACATACATCCTTTATTTCAAGGAACTGTCAACAAGACCGAATAATTCTGATATGAATGACCTGTAGGATGTGATCTGTGCTGTTAGAGTAAAGTATTTTACAGCGAGATTAGTCAAAGAGACGGTAGTTTTCATCTTTCTCTCTTTTCACTCCGAGGTTTTTCCTCACCTACCAGGCAGATGAAATTTCTCCCAGGACCTGCCAGATCTTCACATGCTTCCGCTCGACTCTCCAAATCACTTCGGATTATTCCGAGAGCTAATACCTGTACAGGCCCAAATCCTGAAGGATGGGATTTACTGAACACAAGCAGCACTAATAATGTGACACATTAATCACAAGTGCTGTTAACTTTCATCAGCCCAGAGAGAGAATATATGTGTATTTAAGCTTACAACAGAAACCTGCTGAACGACAATGACAGAGTGGAAGAAGAGGAGGAGAAACACACACACACACACACACACACACACACACACACACACACACACACACACACACACACACACACACACACACACACACACACACACACACACACACACACACACACACACACACACACGCACACACACACACACACACACACACACACACACACACACACACACACACACACACAAACACACACGCACACATGCACACACACACACACACACACGTTGAGAGGTGCTTTAAACTAAAGCTTCAGCATCAGGAAGTGATGCGATCATAACACACTTTCACATTTTGTTCAGGATTCTTTCTTCTCTATATCTGCTGTGTGTGTGTGTGTGTGTGTGTGTGTGTGTGTGTGTGTGTGTGTGTGTGTGTGTGTGTGTGTGTGTGTGTGTGTGTGTGTGTGTGTGTGTGTGTGTGTGCTTTTGTTTATATTACATTGTGGGGACCAAATGTCCCCATGATGTAATATAAACCTGAGTTCACCTACATCGTGGGGACCAGCCAGCGGTCCCCACAATGTAAATGGGTTTATAAATCATATAGAATGAGTTTTTGTGAAAAAGTAAAAGTTTGCACAGTTTCCTGTGAGGGTTAGGTTTAGGGGTAGGGGCAGGGTAGGGGGATAGAATGTACAGTTTGTTCAGTGTAAAATGCATTGAAGTCTATGGAAAGTCCCCACAATTCACAAAAACAAACATGTGTGTGTGTGTGTGCGTGCGTGTGTGTGTGTGTGTGTGTGTGTGTGTGTGTGTGTGTGTGTGTGTGTGTGTGTGTGTGTGTGTGTGTGTGTGTGTGTGTGTGTGTGTGTGTGTGTGTGTGTGTGTGTGTGTGTGTGTGTGTGCGTGTGTGTGTGTGTGTGTGACAACTAACTAAAAGAAGTGACATCACTAAATAAACTACAGTATTAGTGATTTTCAGCAGAGTGAAAGTAGCTCAAACGATCCTCCATCTGTAGTGTTGTCAGATTGATTTGATTGAATAATTTCGTTCAGATGATTCATGTAAATGATTCGATTTAAAAAAAAAAAGTTTCACCAATTGTTCATCTTCTAAATACAGAAATATTTACTGAAATGCAACTATTCCACTGTCATAATAGTATAAACTGAGAAATCCAATATTTAGGATTCGTTTTAATTTTCTGTTTTGATTTTAATTTTAGTTAAAGTTTTTGAAATGTTATTGTTTTGACATTTTTATTTGATTTGATTTATTTATTTGTTTATTTGTTTTGTTTTTATTAATTGATTAATTCATTATTATTTAACCCAGCCACTGGGGAGGGTGGCGTCAGGAAGGGCATCCGGCATAAAGCCTGTGCCAAATTAAACGTGGATATATACCAGATTTCCATACCGGATCGTTCGAGGCCCGGCTTAACAAAGACAACAACGTGGAAACTATGCTACTGTTGGGCAAAAGAGGAGGAAGAGAGGAGAAAGGTGTGTCCAGAGACAGCAAGAAAAGAGGAAGAGTAATAGTGTGGAGTCGGAAACCTTGAATATTGGCACTACGACTTATAAAGAAAGAGAGCGGGATGATATGATGGAACGAAGAACAGCAGACATACTGTGTGTGCAAGAGACCAAGTGAAGGAGAGTAAGTCTAGGAGCATCGGAGGTGGATTCAAACTGTTGGAAAGAGTATAGGAGCAATCCTGAAGGAAGAGTGTGTGAAGAGTGTATTGGAGGTGAAGAGACTGTCTGACAGAATGATGAGTGTAAAGCTGGAAATTGAAGGGGTGTGTGATGGAGGAGAAAGAAGAATTTTGGAGTAAGATGGATGAAGTAGTGGTGAGTATTCCCAAAGAAGAAGGAGTCGTGATTGGAGCGGACTTCAGCGGGCATGTTGGTGAAGGAAACAGAGGTGATGGGGAGGCACAGACAGGAACTCCCATGGACTATGATATTCATGGATAATACTGTGATTTGTAGTGAGAGTCGGGAACAGGTTGAGGTGAGTTTGGAGAAGTGGAGGTATGTACTGGAGAGAAGGGGAATGAAAGTCAGTAGGAGCAAGACAGAGTACATGTGCACAAATGGGAGAGTTTAAATACTCGGGGTCAGCTGTCCAAAGTAATGGAGAGTGTGATAGAGAAGTGAAGAAGAGAGTGCAGACAGGGTGGAGAAGAGTGTCAGGAGTGATTTGTGATAGAAGGGAACCTGCAAGAGTGAAAGGGAAGGTTTACAAGACGGCGGTGAGACCAGCTGTTGTGTGGCTTGGAGGCGCTGGCACTGACAAAAAGACAGGAGAAGGACCAGGAGGCAGAAGAGATGAAGATGCGGCGATTTTCTTTGGGATGATGATGAGGATTTTAACTTTTTAGTAAATATAAACTAAATTAAAATGAGAAATGTAGCTGAAATAAAATCATTTAAAAAATAATAAAATATTTATATATATATATATATATTTATATATATATATATATATATATATATATATATATATATATATATATATATATATATATATATATATATATATATATATATATATATATATATATTAATTATATATACATTGTAATGTTTTTTCTGTCCCAGTGAGGAAACAAGCTTATAAATCATACAGATTTTTTTTTTTTTTTTTTTTTTTTGTAAATGTAAAAATGCAGACAGTTTTCTGTGATGGGTAGGGTTAGTGTAAGGGAAGACAGTTTGCACAGTATAAAAACCATTACGCCTATGGAGAGTCCCTACAATTCATGTGTGTGTGTGTGTGTGTGTGAGATGGCAGGCAGGAGTGTTTGGTAAATGATCAGAACTTTAATTACTGTGACCCGTCACGCACCAGAGACTCAAATACAGGACACACTCACTCTCTCTCACACACACACACACACACACACACACACACACACACACACACACACACACACACACACACACACACACACACACACACACACACACACACACACACAGAGAGAGAAAGCTATTTACCAGTGTGGTGAATCCAGCTCTTATCTCTCACGGTGTTGTGTGTGAAATATTCCTCAGGTCTCGTTCGCTCTCTTTAACCCTGTGTAATAAAACCTTTTAAGAATTCAGGAAAAAATGACCTTTTCTAATGACTGTTTTTAATTCATGAATATCGTGTGCTGAGCTGATAAATGTGCTGAAAGTGTGTAATTTAGAGACACATATTTATCTTTCTGAGCTTCTTCAGGAGAAATAAAGAAGTGAATTAAAGGAAATTGATGAGGGACGGAAGCTGAACTGGAGGAAGATCAAAACGATCATCATCATCACGATCATCTCCAGAGAAACTAATCATTGTTCAGGAACACACCTGACAAATCTCATTCATCAGCGATCACAGGGAGTCCAATGCTGGTTCCTGACAAAATCTCAAAAGAAGACTCTGAAAAGAATCACCAACCACTAAATATGGAAATATGGTTTTGTGAACAATTTTTATTAAAAATGCACAAAATTGTGAGACCTGTAATTTTCCTCATATATTTTGATTTGGTGGCACATGCATAAAATCACTAAGACGTTAGTATTCCTAGATAAACCGGAACGGTAAGTAAGCTGGCCTTTATTTGTGTAAGCGCACACAGACACTCATGAGCGTGAATGAATTCTCCGACAGGAAGATCCAGAGGAATCTTGGGAAGACTGTCACATAACTAAAGTAAACTTTCAGAGCTTATGTCATATGTCTATTTTAATTCATACCGACGGCTCGGAAGAAAGACGCCCGAAGTTCTCAGAGAGAGAGAGACACAATGTATAAATGGAGATTAATTCAGATTTTTGCTTGCTCAGTACTTACAAAACTAAAGCAATTTATATTCCTTCTCTTAACGATCCCTTTTCTCTGATTGCAGCAGTGTAATCTAATTGTAATTATGATAGCATCAGATTTATGCAGACGCTAACGTGATTGGAGTTACTCATTGCATTAGAAACTAATTTTTGATTAATGATGAAAGGGGTTGTGGAGAACGAGAAATGTTCGTGTTTTTTTATCTGTGACTGAAAGCGTCTGTTTCCTGCCTGCAGCACAGAGGGGCAGATATCAGAGACGAGGGGGCGGGGCAATCAATTACACACACACACACACACTCACACACACACACTCACACACACACACTCACACACACACACTCACACACACACACTCACACACTCTCTCAATCACACTCTCTCTCTCTCACACACACACACACACACACACACACACTCTCTCTCAATCACTCTCTCTCTCTCACACACACACACACACACACACACACTCTCTCAATCACACTCTCTCTCTCTCACACACACACACACACACATTCCTGTACATCTATCAAAGTGAGGACCGAGTCAATTAACCTGCAAAGCGAGGACCACCATTTCTGCTACAATTACTGGTACATCTATACTATTTTTCAACACTAGGTGTGTCCATGATTCAAGTTTTTAGCTCAGCTTCTTGAAAAAACACAGGGAAAGAACCAGCATTTTACCAGCGGAGTGAGGACATTTTCTAGGGGGCGCTATTGAGGCCATTTCTTACTTAATTATTTCAACTAACTTAAGTTTGCTTTTTTTGGCCATATTTTTGTTTTAGTGTGGACAGCTCAAAGTCCTTATTTAACTGAATTTTACTTCAGCTGAATAAGGACTTGCCTCATTATTTGATCATTATTTTCCTGTTTTCACATTAAAGCTCCTTTAAAAAAAAATCTATATTGTATAAAGTGCTAGAGAAATAAAAGGTGACCTGACAATTAATGCAAGTTTTAGTTTGAGTTTCATAAACAGTCTATGTAAACATGTTTAATTAATCAATGTATTTATTAGAACATGATTTTTCTTGCAGCAGACCTTCTTTTGAGAGTTACAATTGTATTATGAACAAAATTTTTGACATCCTTCCAAGTTCTGTCCTTCAGTGCCTCTTCCTCTTCAAGACACTTTACACAGTCAAGTTTTCCCGGAACCCGGTGCTCCGCCATGAATTTTCCCAATCGCTTATTTACAGCCCTTCTTTCTTCTTCTCGCCACGTTCTTTTCATGATTATCCTGGATGTTTCTACATATGACAAAAAATACCATATAGATTATGTGAGCTTAAAAACAGACACTAAAACATAGGTTTCTGAAACAGCTTTTGCTCAGTCACAGAAAGAACACTAATGTGGGGCTGCTTGATATGGTCAAAAAGTTATTCAATTCTCAAAGTAAAAAAAAAAAAAAACAGACTTAGCAGGGTTCCCACTCTTTCATGAACACCAGATTCAAGGACTTTCAAGGACTTTTTAAAGCACCGTTTATTTTATATCAAGCACCTATCAAATTCACATCACATATGGAGCGTCATGAAAGACCTCTTACGGTATTTAACATTTTTAATCCTCCAATAGCATTTGCATCCATTTTACCCCGGAAGAGGTACAGAATCATTTGTACATTAATTTTTGGAAATATATTAAAACTGTTTTCAGCTTTCTTATCCCTAATGTTAACAATTATTCCATACTAGTTTTGGTTTTCATTTGTTATGAATCATTACTTGAGTAAAAACATTATAATATAGAGAGAATATTATAAAATTACATTTTGCAATTGAATGAAAAAAAAAAGGATTATATGGATTGTAATTGTGGCTTAAAGTCAGAATATATACAATATATTATAGATAATATAGTAATTATTTTTCCTACTATGTTAGTCAATGGGGGCGAGATCTGTTTGGTTACTGACGTTCTTCCAAATATCTTTCTTTGTGTTCAGCAGAACAAAGAAATTCATACAGGTTTGTAACTACTTGAAGGTGAGTAAATGACGACAGAATTTTCATTTTTGGGTGAACTATCCAGCACGCAGATAAAATGTTTGATCGGCAAGGCTTTAAAACCCATGCAAATAATAAACTTTTGTGATTGTGAATAACTGCAGTGTCCTGTGAGTATAACTCTACCGCTGTTTTAATGTGATGTGAATGTATGTCGCTTTGTGCAACACAGTATGTTGAGACGGAGGACTGCAACTGACAGAAAGCACTATAGCACGATACAACGTTATTTCTTCAAAAGCAGATCGTGGAGACCTTTTAATCGTCCACGATCAAAATCGCACATCCCTATAAGAATGTTCATTTCAGACACAGCAAGTGTCACAGCTCAAATGTCCAAACCCCGCCTAATCACAAGCAAGGGGAAGTACTGCAATGGAAAACACTCTGAAACTGATTGTAAAATAATATTCCAAAGCAAATATACTACTAAGTTGGGCATGCTATAATTTTCACAAAATTTATTTCAAATTTACTTCAAGCACTTTCAAGGACCAGTATTTGTTTTCAAGTACTTTCCAGGCCTTGAATTCATGTGTACTTTCAAGGTGCGTGGGAACCCTGCTTAGTCTTCAAAGAATCAAGAACTGCATTGTGAATCATGAGTTCAGTGTTGTATACTGTAGCGAATCATGAGATTAGCATTATTAGTCCCTTACTGAATAGTCAAATAATTGTCCCATATATCATTAGTTTTATCAAATATCAAAATAACTAATTGCAGCTCTGTTGCTGAGTAATGACAGCAGGTATCCCCCTCCTTTTTAACTTTCTCCATATAATTAGAAAAATATCTAACTTATCAAAGATGCTGCAAATGAATTCCTCTTCTCAAGAGATGTTTAAAGATGAGGTTAATAGAGCATTTTCTTGAGCACTTCAACAGGTGTCTTCCATGTGAGGGTGACAGTGGGTTTTAGAGGGACATTCAAATGTCAGAAAGCTCTTGGGTTTCATCAGAAAGATGGTAATTTGTGTTCTGAAGATAAACGAAAGTCTTATGTGTTTATAACACCACAAGGGTGAGATTTTTTTTTTGATGAACTAACCCTTTAAAAGGAACACTTTTTTTAACAATAGGCTCATTTTCCATCTCTCCTGGAGTTAAACATTTGTGAACCAAATCCATTCAGCCGATCTCGATCTGGGGGTACCACTGTTAGCATAGCTTAGCATAGAATCGGATTGAATCGGATTAGACCAGTAGCATCTCACTCAAAAATGAGTTTCTATATTTTTCCTATTGAAAACGATTCAATCCGATTCTATGCTAAGCTATGCTAACAGTGGTACCTTCAGATCCGAAGATCAGCTGAATGGATTTGATTCACAAATGTTTAACTCCAGGAGAGATGGAAAATGAGCCTATTGTTAAAAAAAAGAAAGAAAAAAAAAAAGTGGAGTGTTCCTTAAGGATCAACTATCGTCCACTGTTTTGTGCTCAGTCATGCATATATTTGGCTCTGGTAGACAGTAACGGAGCGCAGCAAACACTTTAAACGAACATACCCTTCGATTTGGTTGTTGGGTTTCCTCTTTTTTTTCTCTTCGGAGAGGGCCTGTTGGCCTGGCTTGCTCTCCGGCTCTGATCTGCAACAGAAAAGCATTTGCACCTGTTACTTAGTGAATCCTCGGGTGTTGTTGGATCTTCAACATTCATCTGCACTGAAGGGTGTATTACAAATCCTTATCCTTTAATGTTACACGTTTCTCTGCTTTATACTTCATGCAACGTAATATTAAAAGACCAATTTGACTTTAACACATCTTTCATTAGTGAATGGCTGATTTATTAGGGTTCTATAACCAAAGGCAGGTTTTCTAAAAAAGGATTATTTGGCTTGATGTAAAACACTATTCAACTCACCATCCACATCCGAGTCTCCGTCCTCGCTGCTTTGGGCAGGCTTTTTCTTGGGGGAAAAGAGGTCTGAAAACCCGTCTGAAAAACAAAAAAACGTCTTATCAGGTCTTCTGCAGTGTAAAAAGACCTTCTGAAATCATGACCAGATCTCGAAGTAAAGCTGCATTTTTTAAAGATGATCCGAGATTAAACAACCACAAATGTGTGAACACTTAACATCTTTTGATGGACTGCTAGATTCACTCGTTCAGTAATTTGATGAACATTACATGCACACATATGCCTTGTGGACAAAGCTATGAAAAAAAAAATAGCGACGGGCTGTAAATCAGCTACTACTCAACCTAGGGCTGGGCGATACATCGCACACGACTGTCACGCGCATTTCGTCAGTAAAGCCGGTTCCCCGATTACCGCTAAATCGCCGTCACCTGCTTTCAAATGGAGCGGCATTTAATAGACAGAACCGTAGATCACTGACAAGCCACGCAATATCGCGTTCATTATCGAAGGCGATTCATCTGCGATAATGAACACAATGTTGCGTAGCTTGTCAGTGATCTAACTCAACCCCTTGTTTGCATTAAATTTGTTGCACTGCTTTTCTGTATCTAACATTGCCTAAAGAGCCTAAGTCAGGCTCTTATTTTAACTAATGCTGTGAGTATAAAAACCATACTGTATGGTGCCTATCGTCCACTGTTTTGTGCTCAGTCATGCATATATTTGGCTCTGGTAGACAGTAACGGAGCGCAGCAAACACTTTAAACGAACATACCCTTCGATTTGGTTGTTGGGTTTCCTCTTTTTTTTCTCTTCGGAGAGGGCCTGTTGGCCTGGCTTGCTCTCCGGCTCTGATCTGCAACAGAAAAGCATTTGCACCTGTTACTTAGTGAATCCTCGGGTGTTGTTGGATCTTCAACATTCATCTGCACTGAAGGGTGTATTACAAATCCTTATCCTTTAATGTTACACATTACGTTGCATGAAGTATAAAGCAGAGAAACATTAAAAGACCAATTTGACTTTAACACATCTTTCATTAGTGAATGGCTGATTTATTAGGGTTCTATAACCAAAGGCAGGTTTTCTAAAAAGGATTATTTGGCTTGATGTAAAACACTATTCAACTCACCATCCACATCCGAGTCTCCGTCCTCGCTGCTTTGGGCAGGCTTTTTCTTGGGGGAAAAGAGGTCTGAAAACCCGTCTGAAAAACAAAAAAACGTCTTATCAGGTCTTCTGCAGTGTAAAAAGACCTTCTGAAATCATGACCAGATCTCGAAGTAAAGCTGCATTTTTTAAAGATGATCCGAGATTAAACAACCACAAATGTGTGAACACTTAACATCTTTTGATGGACTGCTAGATTCACTCGTTCAGTAATTTGATGAACATTACATGCACACATATGCCTTGTGGACAAAGCTATGAAAAAAAAAAAATAGCGACGGGCTGTAAATCAGCTACTACTCAACCTAGGGCTGGGCGATACATCGCACACGACTGTCACGCGCATTTCGTCAGTAAAGCCGGTTCCCCGATTACCGCTAAATCGCCGTCACCTGCTTTCAAATGGAGCGGCATTTAATAGACAGAACCGTAGATCACTGACAAGCCACGCAATATCGCGTTCATTATCGAAGGCGATTCATCTGCGATAATGAACACAATGTTGCGTAGCTTGTCAGTGATCTAACTCAACCCCTTGTTTGCATTAAATTTGTTGCACTGCTTTTCTGTATCTAACATTGCCTAAAGAGCCTAAGTCAGGCTCTTATTTTAACTAATGCTGTGAGTATAAAAACCATACTGTATGGTGCCTATCGTCCACTGTTTTGTGCTCAGTCATGCATATATTTGGCTCTGGTAGACAGTAACGGAGCGCAGCAAACACTTTAAACGAACATACCCTTCGATTTGGTTGTTGGGTTTCCTCTTTTTTTTCTCTTCGGAGAGGGCCTGTTGGCCTGGCTTGCTCTCCGGCTCTGATCTGCAACAGAAAAGCATTTGCACCTGTTACTTAGTGAATCCTCGGGTGTTGTTGGATCTTCAACATTCATCTGCACTGAAGGGTGTATTACAAATCCTTATCCTTTAATGTTACACGTTTCTCTGCTTTATACTTCATGCAACGTAATATTAAAAGACCAATTTGACTTTAACACATCTTTCATTAGTGAATGGCTGATTTATTAGGGTTCTATAACCAAAGGCAGGTTTTCTAAAAAAGGATTATTTGGCTTGATGTAAAACACTATTCAACTCACCATCCACATCCGAGTCTCCGTCCTCGCTGCTTTGGGCAGGCTTTTTCTTGGGGGAAAAGAGGTCTGAAAACCCGTCTGAAAAACAAAAAAACGTCTTATCAGGTCTTCTGCAGTGTAAAAAGACCTTCTGAAATCATGACCAGATCTCGAAGTAAAGCTGCATTTTTTAAAGATGATCCGAGATTAAACAACCACAAATGTGTGAACACTTAACATCTTTTGATGGACTGCTAGATTCACTCGTTCAGTAATTTGATGAACATTACATGCACACATATGCCTTGTGGACAAAGCTATGAAAAAAAAAAATAGCGACGGGCTGTAAATCAGCTACTACTCAACCTAGGGCTGGGCGATACATCGCACACGACTGTCACGCGCATTTCGTCAGTAAAGCCGGTTCCCCGATTACCGCTAAATCGCCGTCACCTGCTTTCAAATGGAGCGGCATTTAATAGACAGAACCGTAGATCACTGACAAGCCACGCAATATCGCGTTCATTATCGAAGGCGATTCATCTGCGATAATGAACACAATGTTGCGTAGCTTGTCAGTGATCTAACTCAACCCCTTGTTTGCATTAAATTTGTTGCACTGCTTTTCTGTATCTAACATTGCCTAAAGAGCCTAAGTCAGGCTCTTATTTTAACTAATGCTGTGAGTATAAAAACCATACTGTATGGTGCCTATCGTCCACTGTTTTGTGCTCAGTCATGCATATATTTGGCTCTGGTAGACAGTAACGGAACATACCCTTCGATTTGGTTGTTGGGTTTCCTCTTTTTTTTCTCTTCGGAGAGGGCCTGTTGGCCTGGCTTGCTCTCCGGCTCTGATCTGCAACAGAAAAGCATTTGCACCTGTTACTTAGTGAATCCTCGGGTGTTGTTGGATCTTCAACATTCATCTGCACTGAAGGGTGTATTACAAATCCTTATCCTTTAATGTTACACATTACGTTGCATGAAGTATAAAGCAGAGAAACATTAAAAGACCAATTTGACTTTAACACATCTTTCATTAGTGAATGGCTGATTTATTAGGGTTCTATAACCAAAGGCAGGTTTTCTAAAAAAGGATTATTTGGCTTGATGTAAAACACTATTCAACTCACCATCCACATCCGAGTCTCCGTCCTCGCTGCTTTGGGCAGGCTTTTTCTTGGGGGAAAAGAGGTCTGAAAACCCGTCTGAAAAACAAAAAAACGTCTTATCAGGTCTTCTGCAGTGTAAAAAGACCTTCTGAAATCATGACCAGATCTCGAAGTAAAGCTGCATTTTTTAAAGATGATCCGAGATTAAACAACCACAAATGTGTGAACACTTAACATCTTTTGATGGACTGCTAGATTCACTCGTTCAGTAATTTGATGAACATTACATGCACACATATGCCTTGTGGACAAAGCTATGAAAAAAAAAATAGCGACGGGCTGTAAATCAGCTACTACTCAACCTAGGGCTGGGCGATACATCGCACACGACTGTCACGCGCATTTCGTCAGTAAAGCCGGTTCCCCGATTACCGCTAAATCGCCGTCACCTGCTTTCAAATGGAGCGGCATTTAATAGACAGAACCGTAGATCACTGACAAGCCACGCAATATCGCGTTCATTATCGAAGGCGATTCATCTGCGATAATGAACACAATGTTGCGTAGCTTGTCAGTTATCTAACTCAACCCCTTGTTTGCATTAAATTTGTTGCACTGCTTTTCTGTATCTAACATTGCCTAAAGAGCCTAAGTCAGGCTCTTATTTTAACTAATGCTGTGAGTATAAAAACCATACTGTATGGTGCCTTGCTAAAAGTAGGGGTGGTCCGAATACCATATTTTGAGCTTTGAAGCTCTGTAGAAATGATCATTTTTATTATCATTTCATTAAAAATACTAGTTACTAGCCCAGATAGCATGTAGTAATCGGCCCAAGCTCGGCTGCCCCGCGGCACCTGCGGCTCAGAATCGGCGTGTGTTAACCGGGCCGATTGTGGCCCGCAGCTCGCTCTGGGACATGTATATTTGTCAAGGCTGTAAAGCACTGGGCCGATTCCTGTTCACTGTAACTGGCCCAACTCTGGCTATAGAGATCTGTGCCACTTCTGGCCATGACTCGGCTTATGTTCAATCACAGATGGTTACAAAAGCAAAAATTAAAATTGTCTTAAAATTGACTTCCTGGTAGTATCTGATATGAATTAACTAACATTACACGTTTAATGTTGCGAATTTGTCAATAACAACATATCTGCGGTAAAACCTAATATAATAAAAGTGCCATATAAGAAAGAACATTCTCTAATATGTATAATATCAAATCCATTTATAAGTAATGTAGCAATTCATTATTTTATACGCTTTCATGTATTTTAAACACGCTTCACTGCGCGCTCAGGTGATTCATTCATGTTCACGTGCGTGGCAGGGGAGGGGTCTCGTACCTGTGCTAGTGGGTGAATCCGCCATGTTTGTGCGGTTTGAAGCGGACGCAAGCAAAACAATGGATTATTTACCAAGAGATATTAATGTATGGAGTCATGTAGAGAAAACAGTTCTTGTAAGCATCGACGCACGTTTACATTTGTAGTATTTTTACTTAGCAGAGGCTTATAAAGGAACTTTCTAAAGTTAACTTCACGTGGTTGCTGCGAACGCGGCTTGTTTGGCTTGTCTGAAAACGTTCGATATGCCACTACAGCTAATAAATGGACGAAATCTTTTCTATCTTTGATCTAAGCATTGATATGTGGATCTCGAGTTTTTATGCTGCATTACACTTAGATGAGCAACACTCCGATCTGCAAACAAAGAGCTGAGGAAGAGGATGATGACGGGCCTGCATTCACGAGAAAGAGCAGGTTTGTCTGTTTGTTTTTAGTTTCCACGCTAATAGATTTATATAAATGCAATTGTAATAAGCAACAGTTCTTTTACTCCATGTTTCTTCAAGAAGGTGAGTGAAGAGGATTTGTTTACTATCATAGAAGATCATTGTTTTCAAATAACCTCAATTAACTAAATACAAAAGCTAGTTACATAAGCTAGTTTCACTGATTTTGTTTTTTGTTATGATGAGAATGTGCTGCAATCCTATGCATTAGTATGTCTGAGATCATCTTCAGATGCTAAACTAGTTGCTTCTTCACTCAGCATGTTAAGACGCACAGAAATTAGTGATTACTTCTCATAACATCCCATAAATTGCTTTTAATATTTCTCTGTTGTGTAGTAATGAAGAGAAGTGTTATCATCGCTGAAGAAATTGCAGATTTGAATCCTCAGACACTGAGCAGTAAATAACACCATGGACACCATGTCCATGGCAAGATGTTGCAACTAGCAAGATGTTAGAGCCAATGAGAAAGCTGGTAAGTTAAAGTAAAGTTTGGCACATTCAGTTAGACCATGTTACTTTTATTAACAGATACTTGTATACTATTTGCTCTTTACAGGTTGAATGTAAACCTGAGTAAATGCCGCTACTTTAATGATTATTTCTAAGTTTACTGAGCGATGTAAACTGCTGTCATCCACGTCACATCATTGCTCTAATTGACGTTACCTGAAGAATCCTTTAAGCGTAGCAGATCTTCACAAGCGTCTGGAGCCAACTTATGTAAGTAAAGCAAAACATTTTTTTGTTTTTTTCTTATTTGATTTTTGTAAGGATATCTTCATGAAGAAAAGGTATGGGCAACATGTGTTGCTGCTTTTTGTTAAGCACACTGACCTGAGAAATGTGATTTTATTCCTACATTCATGTGAATAAACTAGCAGTAGCTTTATCTATGATTAGTAAACCTTTACAATCTTTCTTTACTTGCAGGCTGAACTGGATGCTTCTGAAGAGTTAGCTTCAACACTGAAGGTAACTTCAGTTGAGTTGACATGTAAGTTGCGTGATGTCTCCTCAGATAACTGGGCACAGACCTGACTTTCTCTTTTCTGCATCCACTGTTGGTAATACACTTGTGTGGTTTTGGTTTTCTAGGTTTGTACAAAGTTACACCATATCACTGAAACGGCACGCGTCAAGATTTCAGAGACTCTGCGTGACATTTTAAACGTTTATGATCTTCAGGTGAGTTGAAATGTGTCAACACTTACTACCTCCATCACTGTCTTCACTGTATATAAAATAAAGTTGGCTTGCTTGTTTAACATGTTAATTTTGGCTTGACTCTGAAGGGCGTGCATGATATCAACATGAAACACATCGTAGCCCTCCGTGCTCCTCAGTGTACCTGTGTGAGGAGGACCCACAATTCTTCAAGACTTGACATGTAAGTATTCAGTGCATTAACAGAATTGCTAGTATCGGTGAATGTAACGTTCTACTTTTAGTCTACTGAGTGAAACTTACAGTTGGACCCTCTATGCTTATTTCAGGAGGCGTTGGGAGAGCCAGACATCACTGATTCTGTCATTGTGGTCAACGAAAGCACAAGTCCTTCAAGCACTGCAGTTGTGATAGAAGATGATCTAAAGTTTTATAATAAAAGACTAATCTTCAAAAAAAATCTTCAATTGTACAGCTGGAGGTTTATTTTATTTATTTAGTTTTTGTTGTTTTTTGTCTTTTGAGTTAGTTTTTTTATGTAATGTCCTGCAGAGGTGCCTGATCCTGTTCCTGGAGATCTTCTTGCCTGCAGAGTTCAGCTAAGTTATTCAGCTCATTATTTTGCTAAGTACAACAGCAAAACTTTTTCCATTTACCAATGTATTTAAAACATTAAGTTTGTCTATACTTATTCAATTTTATACTCTGTGTATAAGTAAATACTAGGGCTGCCCCCTAATAGTGGACTAACCATTAGAAGAGACTTGAAGAGGCTTGGTCGACCAAGATTTTATTAGTTGGTTAGTCGCAGAAAAATACTCCACAGGAAGTAGCGAAGTCACGCAACGCAGTCGGTGAGGGACAGATCGTTAACGGCGGGAAATCCAGACATTCGTCTATCATTCATCGACCTCAAATATGGCTTATCACTTGAAACATGTAAGTAGTAGCAACTTTACAAGTCCACTAGCTCTAATGTTAGCCTAGTCCTATATAAATGTGCTCTATTATTTGGAATACATCTATATAAAGCTTGGAATGTCTTCAATTCAAATAGAAAATAAATATTCTCAGATTATGTAATCCATATGAAACTTGCATATATGCGATGATGAGTCAGCATTGTTGACTTAATCTCTGCAGCCGAAAACACAGAAAACATTATCAATGATTGAAATGTTTAGACAGTCTCCTTGCTGTTTTTTTCACGACACATTCATAATCGTTACATTTGCCGGTGCGCTGAGGCTAGCTTTATGCATGCGTTTGAGCGCTGATTAGGCTATGTATATATTAGATTAAAGGCTCATTATTATGATTTATGGCTTATTAATATAAATGTGCGATTAGTCGACTAATAGCTTAAATGAACGACTTGAAAAATCTTTAGTCGAGGGCAGCCCTAGTAAATACCAGTGTATAATTTTTCAAAATGTGGTAAATATTTACAATAATTGTATAACAACTGCTGTTATTTGATGTAATATAGTTTTGTAATTGTTTTGTAAATAAAATGTTTTCATGCCAACCAGATCACGTGAGTTCTTTACAAAGGGACATATAATTGCTTTCATAATAATGTGATGTTTGTATAGATTTAAGTAATGTTATTTATGTATTCTAATTTATATAATTAAAATGCAAGTAAGCGTTTTGGCTGGATATCAAATTTAAATGAAAAATGTATGAACACTATGTTAGATATATAAACGGGGCTGGGCCGTTTCTGGCGCGCTGTGCGCATTTGCGACGGCCCGATACCGGCTTGGTTCCGGCAGCTTTGGCATGGTAACGGTTGCCGCGTCTGGCCCGATTGACTCGGGCCGGAATCGGGCAGTGAGTACACCAGGCATCTGGTCCGAGTGCAGCAGAAGGAAGCGGGCCGAGTGGTTAGTCTCCAGCAGGCGAGAATCTAACCAGAACTGGCCCGATTGTATTTTGCTATCTGGGAGGGTTTACTGGGATTTTTAAAGTCACTATACAATTCCAGAACAATAATTTATCTATTTTTTTTATTTATTAGTTTACCGACTTAATGCAATCACTCTACCGGTGTGAAAATGCCATAGTTCTGAAACTGGGACTTAACTCTTTTTGGTTTAGTTCACTTTCACAAGCCAATATTTTAAAGCGTACCAAAATGTGTTTATTCAAGTCACATGCATTTACAACTGTTCTCTTATTAGTCAGTTTCCTCTGTCATCCATTAAAATGACTGACAAGTTCGCTCCACAAGCTTATTGCGCCTTAATCTGTGACCGTCAAGACACACGCAAACACTATAGGGATGTAGCCGTCATTCCCGTTGATGAATTATACCACGAAGTTGCACACAGTCGCAAAGCATGCACAAGTACTTAAAATTAAAAGCAGCCTCTGACCACGAATGTCATTGCCTTTCACTTTTATTTTTCCAAACTTTTTGAAAGATCACCTAATGAAAGGTTTGATTATTGTGTTTGTGAGAGGAACTGTAAGCAAGCAGAATACGGATGTTCTGCCGTTAAAAACTAAAATTAGAATTGATTCTTAAATTCTCTAAATCATTCTAGAACTCCTTTTTCTGGGAGGGGCTTTAAACACAAAGTTTACAACTCTCTATATAGACAAATCTGAAATGTTAAAATTTAAAGCTTACCCTCATCGACCTCTCTTCCTCTCTTGACTCCTTTTTTTGTTTTTCTCTGTGAAACAGAAGTTGATGTGGGACTGTCACCTGTAAGTAATTAAAAACAATCAAATATTACTGCTTGGTTGTCTTGAAAAGTCATACGAACATACTTTTGATTAAAAGAGCTATATTTTTTTAAACAAGAACTGCATATATCAGCGTAATCACTAAAAGTACACACTCCTCACTTACGTTCACATAAAAGCAGTGAGTTAACTGCTGATGTACTTTGTGACTATGGTCACCTAAATAAGTGTTAATGTTTAGCTGTTTAAGATTCTTCCACCAAATAAATGAATGGTTTTCTCTTAAAAATGACCACAGTGGCTAAAGTTACTATTTAAAATATAAAGATGTAGGACTACACAATACAACTGCATTTAAAATAAACCAGAGCTTATACATACCACATACTGAAGGATGAAGCGTGTTAAGGTTCTTCCCTCTCAAGGTCTCAGTGCCTTGCTCCATTGCAAACAGAAGCTTACTTATCTTAGCAATTTGAAAAGTTTTGTCAGTCTGTCGGTAAAAGTCATGGTGAACTCTGATGTCATGACCCATGAACCTTGCGACTTGCTCCAGCTCTTGTTCACTAAGGTCCAAGAGTTGGCAGAGTGTGGCAACCTGTTTTCTTAATTTAGTTGACCTTAGGAGTTCTGGGTTTTCTGCTTTGCTTTCTTCTGCATATTTACGCAGACAGTCACATCCACGTATGTTTGTCATGACACCGGGTCTTGCAAAGAGATAAGGATTATCAGCAGGTACACCAGCTTCTTCTCTTCTTTGAACTAGCAAATCGATCGACTCTTTCATTCTCTTTGTCAAAAAAACAGGAACCTTCTTCCCTCGTTTCCCCCTGATTTCAATGCGGATTAAGATTTTGCTGAGCTCCTTTTCTAGTGGTGTCAATGTCTCGTAGATGTCCTTATTAATGGCAGTACAAGAAATGTTTGCCTTCTTGTAAATGTCAAGGGTCAAGCGTGATGCTTCCCCTTCACGACGTTTGTTAAAAATAATGACCTGTGCCAGAATACTTTCATTTAAAGCCTTGTATGCTTTTATATTCATCTGCTCCATCAGTGCAGCTCTTGCTTTATCCTCTACTGTCCTCAGATGATCTCTTAGACAAATCACATTTTTGGTAAGAGGGATGTCATCTTCTCTGTTCCACCTTTTCTCTTGCATAGTTTGGTGAGCAGTGATGGAAACACTGTTTCTCCAGTTTTTCTCTAGAAGTTCGAAGAATTTTTTTGCTTTTTTCTCAGCCAGATCATTATCATTCATGAGGGCTTGTCCGATCATGACCTCCACTGCCCCTTTGAGACAGAATCCAATTTTGACAGCAGTTGATGGTTTACCAAATTCATTTTTACCAGGGCTAAACTGTGTAAGATGTTTTGCTACGTTAACAACAAACTGAAATTTAGATGGGGTACACAAGTCTGCAAGGCTTTTGACACTTTTGTCCATTTCCTTTGCTACCAACATGAACCGTCCAAGCTCCCTCATTTTCTGAGCAATGTACTGGTGCCTCGACTTCACGCGACCATGTTTTCCATACAGGGATTCACCATACTTGCATATTAGAGAATCAGTTCTGATGTGAAACGAAACATCATCCTGACGCATATTATTGATGATCCTCTGAATTGCATCTGAAGAAACGGCTATAGGAAGCAGGCATGCAGCACGGCTCTGTACTCTCCCTCGTGTAGTTTTTGTCTCATCTTTTACACATGACTTCTTGGTTTTGCACGAAGACTCATGTCTCCACAGGTCATTTTTTCGAAACATACCGAAACAATACGGGCAAGGCAAATAATCCTTGACAGAGGCTTCATCAGAGGGCTGCTTCCAAGTCACTATTTGTCCCCTGCCTTTTTCCAGAACTTCTGCATTGTGTTTAAAGTCTCCTTTATTCCGCAACTGTTCTAAAAGGATCTTTCTTTCTTTTGACCGTAATGGAAAGCTGAAGGCATATGCCACATCTTTGATTTCGATATGCTTTCTCTCTAAATGCCTTGAAATCTTTGAGTGTGCTTGGTTACAGTACAGGCAATAATGTTTTTTGTCCCAAGCTCGTTTAAAGTCTTCCCTTTTTGTACAAGTTTTTAAGGTCACAGTTGATTTGCCCTTATTGCTTTTGTTTGTCTTGTGATGTTTTTTGTGTCTTTTCACATAAGTTACAGGGTTTTTTTGTTTTTTATTGGTGCACTTGCCTCTTATCTGATCTTCATCTTCACTCAAAGTTTTGTCTGAGCATTCACGTTCTTCTTCACTGGACAGGCTCTTACATGATGCACCCTTGGTTGGGCTCAAATCTTCACTGCTCAATGATGCACTCTTGGGATCTGGATTGTAATCTGGGTCTAATCCTCCACAGCTGGAAACCTCAGATTCCATGGAGTCACTCTCTGGCTCCTCATGAATATCTTCTGACTGTAAGATAAAAAAAAGTAATCATCATGAGATAAAGAGTAACTTCATAAAGACACTTTACCATCATAGTTTTGAAGACAGGATATCTAAATTACTGATAACAAATTAGGTCAGTTGTAAATTTGTATTATATGCAGGGGTGCACGTGGCTTTTGGTCTGGCTCTCAAGGAAGCACCTGGAGATGCTGCTCAGTGCTCACACTTTACACATATCCTACAAGCTGTTGTCAGCACAAATTAAATTAAGTATTGCTTTATGTTTTTCAAGTAAATTTGTGCATTTCGGTGCAGACATTAAATAATGTAAAAGAAGACTGTATAGTCGTCACTATATACATTAAATGTAATTAATTAATACAATCTATCTTTGCTAAAGCTACAAAAGTGATTTTCTCTTTCTCTTTTGTTGTTCGATTAAGATTGGTGGTGACAAACAGTTGCTGTTGGCTGCTGTCACTTTAAGACAAATGCATGGATATAATGATACACATCTGGTTTACTTTCCCAACTGTTTACAACACAGTCGACACTTTATACTTGTCTAAGTGGATGCTGCACACTGGTGGTGGAGGAGGAGAGACCCCTGATATGATTGTAAAGCACTTTGGGTGTACAGTAGTACATAGGAAAGCGCTATATAAATGCCTCATTCATTCATTCATAAGGTACTGCCCTAATCATGATCGCTATCTTACAAGAAATGGAGTAAAATCCTACTCCAGCAAGTAAACATGTCCGTGTTCCTGTCCCTAATAATGCCAAAAATGTTGGTACTCAAAAGAGCCTACCTCCATGTTTTCTGGTGTGTATTAGGGGTGCAACGGTTCTCGGTAAAAAATCGAACCGTCCGGTTCTCCACTCACGGTTCGGTACGCACTTGCCCCGCGGTCCATCTCGAATGACGACGCATCTATTGGTTAATATGGTTTGTTTAAAACAGCAACGTGGAAAACAGACAGACAGAGTTCAGATAATGTATGTTTCAGTCGATGGATGCTCAAAACGTTACAACAACGATAATCAGAAAGCGTGGACAAAACAGTCACTCTTTGTAAACTGTTCACTGCGAGTGCCGTATGCTCTAATGTCCAGTCATTTACGCCGTCATCACCCGAGCACAGGTGAGACCTGAACAGCACACGTTGCTATCTGTGTTTAAGCTAAACTCATTTAAGCCTTGCTGATTTAAACCTTTAAGAACAAGACGCGAAAGAGAGCCCTCGCGCTGTGAGAAGATTTGTGTGCGCTCATCCGACGCGCGCACACGCTTATTTCAGTCAGCGCGCAAATACTGAGTTCTCTTTCGAGTCTTGCGCTTCTGCGGACAAATTCATACTAAAATGATGTCAACATGCCCGTCTTGAGAGTATCCTAGCAAACATAGTCGGTTCTGTCTTAAGTGAACGTATATTAGTCGAGAAAGACAGCGCATGTGTAACAGTATATGTACTGGATCGTGCATGTCTTGAAGGGAAAAAACTATTCCTGCTGCCTGTATTTAATGTTAAATCAAACAACAAATGACAAGGAAATCACTCACTGCTCTTGACTGAATAGTTTTTGTAACTTAAATAATGATTAATCTTTATTTATTTTATACAGTAAAGATAATATGCAGTGTTATTTTATATTTGATTACTTTATCCATTTTCTGTACCTGAAAACTACTGTTAGATTCCTGAAAAACCTGAAAAGCACTGTTTATTTTATTTGAATATTTGCTTTATTGTACTTATTTGTGATGTTGCTTGTAGCTTGATTGTTTGTTCTTATTTTCTTTATTTTTATTTGACAGTAGTCCAATTTTCCCTAAACATAGCACATACCGAACCGTACCGAAACCGTGACCCTAAAACCGTGATACGAACCGAACCGTGAGCAATTTGAACCGTTGCACCCCTAGTGCGCATCATTAATTTTTACCACACACACGCACCAGTTATGTGCAGGCTAAGAAGCAAATACATGTATAAAGTATAACAAGGCTGGGTTGCTTAAACTGTCCATCATATTAAAAACTGCTAGGCTATATAAGATAATTGTAAAAAAGTGTATTGTATTTCACCAGATTCTATAGTGTAAACATATTCAAGCGAGGAGATGCCAGATGCACAAAAAAAAAAACAAAAAAAAAACCGCATATTCGAATACCAAATTTGAAAATCGAATACCAACCTACAACACGAATAATCGAAAATTCTGGTCCAGCCCTAGTAGAGAAACTTTCGCAACACTGCATGCATAGAAAGCTGCCTCTCAAAATTTAATAGAGCATGATACTAAAACGAGATCCCTTCTGCATCTTTTTGCACTTGAATGGAGTAATACTAACCCTTAACCTTTAGACCTACAATATGGGTGCACTAATGTGAGATAAAGGATTGGTTCACATTCAAATGAAAATTGTCTCATTATTTCCTCTCCCTCAAGCCATCTGAGGTGTATATGACTTTCTTCTTAAATAATTTAAAAATATGGCTCTTCTAAGCTTTGTAGTGGCAATGAACAGTTACCACCAGTTTGAAGCTCAAAAAAATGCACCCATCATAAATGTCCCCCACACGGCTCCGGAAGGGTTAGTAAAGGCAGTATGAAGACAATCCATGTTTTAAGAAAAACATCCATATTAAAGTCAAATATCGAGCTTCTGCTAGACTGCCTTACATATTTAACTGCCTTGCGCAGTTTAAAAAGCTTTAGCTACGTCCAACATCATATGTTGCATCATTTATGCTTTATCTTTAAGTTAAATATGTAAGGCAGTCGTGCGGAAGCTCGATAATTAGTCTTAAATATGGATGTTTTTCTTACAAAAACCCACAGATTGTCTTCAGAAGGTGTTTATTAACCCCTCCGGAGCCGTGTGGAGGACGTTTATGATGGATGCACTTTTTTCAGCTTCACACTTTGGTAACTTTTCACTGCCATTATAAAGCTGGGAAGCGTCAGGATATTTATTAATATAACTTTTATTGTGTTCATCTGAAAGAAGAAAGTCATATACACACAGGACGATGGAGGGAGAGCAAATCATGGACTTGTTTTAGTCTCAAACGCAACTCATGCTTTAACTCAAGATTATCTGTGCTTAAGTTAAGCATGAATTAATTAGTGCATTAGTATAGATCTACATCTGCTATACTGAAGCTGCCTAACAGTCATAAATTGTGATCTAGCAGCAATAATTCAGATTAACGACTTATTACGAAGATTCACACTGGTTCAATCAAATCACAATTGTTCTCTCATCCTCAACATATAATGGTCATTACAGATCGGGGCCGGATTCACGAACATCTTCTTAACCCTCTGGAGTCTGAGGCTGATTTGGGGCCTGGAGAACTTTTGACATGCCCTGACATTTGTGCTTTTTTCAGTTGTTCATAAACATATTAATGGAAAAAGTGTCATTACACTGTATTCAGCACAAACTAGGCTACAATAATATGTGAGGAACATGTATGTACATGTTTGTGTTTTTGAAGGAATAACATTTATGCGTGGTTGTTGAAAAAACAAAAAACTTAAGTCACTGAAATAAGGCCAAAAAAAGTATAATAAATCTGTGTTCATAAGACTTTAGGGTATTGGAGGTTGTAGACTAGAGTTTTTGCTTCAAAATTATGTAAAAATTATGCTGCCTACTCCTTCATATTTAACAATATATTGATTTAGTTTTTGTAAGACACTTTTTGCCAAGAAACACAGTATGCAAGGAGGCGTGAATCACCACTGAAAATGGGCCATTCTCACCTGAGAAGACAAAAGAATTGGATAGTAATGAGCTGAAATGACTTGCATATTAATGAGGCATTTCAGTCAGGTAGGCTGTGAAAAAAACCTTCTGTGATGTCTCAAGCTCATTATGATATATGAAACATACAGAAAAATATTATTACAATATAAAGTAATGGTTTTATATTATACTTTAAAATATAATGTATTTCTGTGATGCAAAGAGTCTGAATATAGGCTTTTAGTTTAAAAGCATGCACATTTGGAGAAATATTGGATTCTCATATGCTTATGTCAATTTTCTATACAGAGGAGTTATTTTTATTTAATATTCACTGTCATTACTATGAGCGCTGGTGTTTTCAATTCATCCTTGAAGTCGGAGGGCGCTCTGTGCATTTTAGTCCACAAATTCATCTAAAAGAAGAAGAGGCTATTCCATGAATGGAGTTTCCAATACATACAGCAGCCGGAGGGCGCTAAAGAAACAAAAACTCATCTAAACTTCATCTGTAGAAGACAAGTAAACAGGAAGTAACTGCATGTCTTCTAGAGATCGCTAACCATGACTTTTACAACCAGATAAACACTTTTCAAGACAATAAATACACGATTGAGATAATAAATGCATGTATTGACTGAATTAGCGTCTGAATAGCGCTGGCTCCGTGGGCGTGGCCGCATTAGCAGATAATGAGCTGAATCACGGATTTCTGACATGGCTCTCTTTTCATACAGATTACATAAACAAAGAAGGTTTGTTTTCGATTTGACTTACATGATTTAAAACCTGACATCTTAACGTTTTTTTAGACATAAGTGTAATTTTTTTGTCATTAGTATTCACTAAGTTACAGTTCATTTTCTGAGAACTATCAGATTGGAGTTCGTTCAGAGGGAGAGGAGAAATCACGCATCATGTTAGTTTTCTTTATTTTACAAAAAGCACAAAATTCTGTTTTTACTCTGAGTGTACACAAATGAAAGAAGATATTCCACAGATTAAAATGGTGTATAACTCTTAATTGTATGTGCAACATTGACGGAGTATTTTGAGTCTCTTTCACACTGATAAGAAAAAAAACACGGTGGTATCGCCGGCGATACCGTCAGACCTCAGAGTGTTAAGAAAGAAGTTAAGAAAATTCTTAAGATAAATACTAAGAAGTTCTTAAGAATGTTCCTAAGTGCAATTCTTGAAAAATTCTTAAGAAGATCTCAAATATTTTCTTAAGAACATCTTATTTTTTTTCTTACGAATAAAATTAAAATGGCTATGGCTACAAAAAAATGTATTATCGCCACATTTTAATTGTATCACTTTATTATAACCCACTTCTTTAAAGACATTAAACCCGACATTAACCGTCAAAAGAGAATACTCTCAGAAAAGATAACAGGGATGACAAGAAACGACTGATTGCAAATGATCCGGAAGCAAAGAATCGTAGCGCAACCTTATCACGTGAAGTGGAGAGGACTTTTTTGTTTTTCGCTGCAAATTATCTCTCAGAATATGTGTCAGATACATTACTGAGTTTCTTAGTAGCCTATAAAGTCTAAGCAGAGCATGATGAGGAAGCGTGAGAGGATCTGCTCGATCTCTAAGAGGCCTTTCTGGCTCTATTGACACTTCCATCTGGAACACACACATCTAATTAGCCAAGTATACTAGATTATATAAGTAAAATATTTAAGTAGTTACACAGTTTAATATAAGTTTTATAATTTTGTAAGGTTTAATATTTGAAAAAACCATAAATTTCATTAAAAATCTTACCTTTTGGGGATTTACGAACAGTATTCAGTTATCCTAACTTTAAGAAGTTATTTAAGATGATTTTTAAGAACATTCTTTTCAAGAATTTGAAATTTTCTTAAGTTTTGTCTTACGAACAATCTTAAGAAAAAAGATAAGAACATTCTTAAGAAGATTTTTTTGGGAATACAAAATATTCTTATCTTTTTTCTTAAGTTAAAAAATAAGAAGAAATTGGCAGTTAAGAAGAATTTTATTCTCAAGAATGTTTCGTGAATCCGGCCCCTAGACATCTTTGGAATGTTATAAGTTTGTGTTGTATCATTTGAAATTTGTTTCCTTAATTAAATTTGTTACTAACAAGTACATTTGTAAATACACATACCTGTGTTGACTTTGCTTCCATGGTTACCTAGACAACAAAGATTGAAAAATTATATATTAGTTTAAATTAAATAATTCCAGTCACAGGCTACAATAAATAGCAGGCTATACAGGAGTACTAGACAGTAATGTTTTAGTATTTATTTATATGACAATAAAACCTAAGTATACACTAATATACTACATTAAAAATTACAAACATATTTATTCTGTAAAATTGACAATGTATAATATGCTCATAGTGAAGTTGTTACACAGATCCAAAGGCTTTTCTCTGACTTGTATTTGTTATTGCAGTTCAGTCGTCAGTAATTATGTATTTAATTTGTTCTTAACTTACTCTAGCTCATCTGTAGGGAGAGTCTCCCGCACAGCGCGCGCTGATCTCTCCCCTGCCTTCCCTTCCCCCACCGCCACCGCCACCCCCATCCCCCACTCAAGAGGCCTGAGCTCATTAACAGTACCTGCGCTCATTAACAGTACTTAATTAATAGAAAAATAAAAAAGTCTGAGACCATAAAATCTTAAACCTTTGTAAGAGTATATATAATTATATAAATGTATGCGCAAATGTTCGGCGGTTCCCATCGGCACTATCCCTAATAACCCTTCGCCCCCCCACTCCTTAACATCAAAGTTACAAAAACAGAGAATACTACAGATAATAAAGATCATAAAATCTCACCCGCTCTGTAAAGGCTGCGCATCGATTATGATGAGCTCGTAGTCGCTCCAGTCTTCTCTTAAACCGCTCCAGGCCGCTGCCACTCTCCTCCGTCATCTTAACAAGAGTGCAGGTCGAGTGCAGGTCGAGGGCAGGGGGCGGGGCGATCAATTAACACGTTTGGGATTGAAGGGCAGCTCAGAGTCTGTGTTTCAGCTCAAAGTTTGTGTTTAAAGGTAGCTCAGAGTGCCTCGCATTATTCAATACTACATTTAATATTAATAATTAAACAGTTCATTAAATTACATATTAACATTTTTAAATTGCCGTTTATTACTACAGTTCTCTGTAAATTAATTGACATACTACAATTCCTCTGTTAAAAGAAAAATGTAACAATGCACATAAATTTAAAAACAGTACTTTTATTGGTTAAGTATATGCAAAAGTATATGCAGTATATGCAGCAGGGCTTACTGAGTTACTAGTTTGTAGGCTCATATAAAGCCAGCTAAAACACAAAGTAAAATGGATGTACACCAAACCGTTACAGCTACTGTGAGGGTACAGAGACTCTAAAAGGTCCAACTACAGGTCATGTGAGTGACCAAAATATGGAATTGGATCCAAAGCTTTTATTATACATGGTGGCCTTAAACAGATCTTTCAGTGTGAGACTATGAGACTATAACAACAAACCATGATCTTTTCCCAAATTTTCCCAATATCTTTTATCAATCCAACTACATCAGAATTAAAATGTCATCATGGACCATGTATTTAGGCCCCATGTCTAACCTTAACCATAATCGTAACCCTAACCTAACCTTTATCCTAACCCTAACCCTAACCTAACTTTAACCAAATACTAACCCTAAACTAACCTAACTTTAACCAAATACCAACCTAAATATGTACTCACACTAGACAGTTGGCACGGTATGGAGAGATCACACTCATCCAACTACAGTTTTTTTCAATTGCTAGCAAGCATTTACCAATACTTAAAGTATTTTCTAAACTCTTAACACAGCAACACACATACATCACACAATTAGCCAAATAGTTCATTTTCTGCCCAAAACCATATTTTGTTAAATAAACTCAAACTCTACATTTCAAAATGCTAAAAACCTTTTTCAGCACATACTAACTCTATCAAAACACAGCAAACCTGATTCAAAATCGAGCCGTTCTGCCAAAACATAATCATTGCGATTTGATTGACTATATGTTCACTGTTATATGTTTAAAACTGCATTAATTGTCATGTTGTAGTTCTACCTGCAGAAAATATGAAACCCATAGTTTTTAAAATTCAGTTTCCTTTTACTGCAGTAAAAGTATAATGCATGTAAGCCATTCTATATTTTTGGTTGAGTGTTGAATGTGTGCATTCTTGGCAACAGAAGTGAGTCATTACTTTATAGAATGTACAGTAGAAAAAGAGAAGAAAGAATTGCTCAGGGCACCTGCTGGTCAAATGAGTCCCCAATGCAGAACTTCAGTTGCCACCTCTGTTGAAATCTCTTTCTGAGGGAGGGTTTGTGGTGTTGATGACGCACTCATAGAGGGTGGGATGGTGTCCACTTGGTAGCTAGTGCACTACGCAGACCACATATTCTGTATATATGGAACAATACTAGTGGAATCGATGTAGTAAAACCGTTACCGTAGTATAAAGCTTTTACTGAAATGAAAACATGATATTGCTGACATTGATCAACAACAAATCCAACATACATGGTCTTTGGTTATTATGGAAGCTTTTTTTCCTCCACAGAATAAAAAAGCGTAAAAGGTTATTGTGACTTTTTATAAAAAATATTTTTTATTTTGCAATTGTGAGTTTACATCTCACAGTTCTGACTTTTTTTCTCAGAATTGTGAGATATAAACTAGGAATTGAGAGGAAAAAAGTCAGAATTGTGAGATAAAAAGTCACAATCTTTTTTTATTTTCTATGCATAGCAGAAATAAGCTTTTATAGGTTCTACATGTGTAAGGGGGAAAACCATAGAGAAAACCATTTTTTTCCAGTACTACTGTTGTTGCAAAAGTACAGGTTTTATCCTATATTTAAAGATTGGAACATTGGGTCTTCTTTTCTGACTTGCGGTGTTTAAGCATTTGCAAATAAGATGAGAAAGATCCATGATTTTGGTATGAGGTAAGCTTATATGAAAATAAAATTTAAGCATTTTAGAAACGTGTTAATTGACTGTATTTTGTGTGAAAATGACATGAATTGTGTTAATGGTGTGGCCACAACAGACGGATGTTCTGCTAAATGTGTTTAGAGTTATGAAAATGTGACTACAGATTGGACAGATGTATGTTAGCAGTTGAAAAAAACTGTAAACAGACTTTGAAGATCAAACATGCTCGGGTGCGGTTCAGATAACCTAGTGTGAGTACACCTTTAGAAACAATGAACTCAGGACGTCAGTGGAAAAATGCATATAGTTCCTAATATATATCATATACCTACTATATTGCTAAATGAACACAGTTTTCCATATCAACAGAAAAATATCCTGGGATAACCTTCACTCCAGTTCAAGAAAATATATATTGTTGTGACTTATGAATTTGCACATGATTTGTCTTAAAGCATATTAAAAACATCACATATACATATAAACAACATAAAAAAAACCTTGATTTTCACCGCAGGGGGACTTTAAGAGTCAAATCAGAGTCGGGGATGTTGCTCCATGTCTATATCCTGATCAGCTAGCTTTTGCAGTGCTGTGCTAACTCAGAGGCTTGAGGAGGGATGTAAACATTCACCAGCTACGAGTGGACTTGAGCCCAATCAGTCAGTTGTCTCACAAGGTAGCCTAATGAGTGAAGTCTGTGGCAATCATCAAGAAAAGTTAGTTTTGTAAATTGTAGTGCTGTAATGCATTTAGCAGTCAGACTGCAAACAGCCCCTTGCCTCTCCCCCCCACACACACATTACACAGAAGGACACAGAAGTTTAGCTAGGTGTGTTAAACTAAAATGAAACGGCAATTTACTAAAATTTGTGTCAAAAAGACATTGTTGGACTATAACTAAATAACTGCAGTGTTCAACTCTAAGCCCCGTCGTCTCCTGTTATAATCATTGAAAGTAAACCAAACTAGATTTTGTTTATTTCATATGGTTTCATGTAGTACCTGAGTCATACTATGACCAACCATTGATTTTACATACTGTCCACTAATGTACTCTCACTACTGATTTCAACAACATGCTAATGCTGTTCTTATTATTGTGTTCTTAATGCTGTTTATGATGACATACATGCTTATGTTCTGCTTAAACAGTGCTGTATTCAAGCAAGTGTAGTTGTGTTGGCCTATTTGATATCAGATGCATTTTAGGCTAGGCCCACTTGATTATCTTTATGTCCACCTACATTGTAATTCCTAGCTATGCTAGTGGACCAGCAAGATCATGGAAAACTCTAGCAGTGAATACAAAGGCTTGCAGTTAATGGAGAGGGCTTCAGCAGGAGGGTGGTAAAGCCTGTTTGAGTGTGTGAGGGTGCTCAGTAAATTTTCTTAATTAAATGTAGGGTTACCAACCGTTCCGTACAATACGGAATCATCCCGTATTTAAGAGTTCAAAGCAGCATTATTAAACCTATACGGAACGCAGTTTGTCCTGTATCAAGCTACATGGCAATTAGAGAGTCGATTATACATTTACAGTTTGTAATGTGCGGCCAGGGAGTGTACTGTAACTAAATCATAGACAGAGTTTGTGTACGTGTGTGTGGGGTGGGTGTGCGAACCACTGGTTTAGCAAAGTCCGCTCACGTGACAGTGACGGATCTTTCCCACTGGTTGTTGCTACGTTACCTGGATGACCTGAAACATCCAGGCAGGATGCTAGATGACAGCGGCGGGAGGTTTATCTTGCAGTGAGTAACGTTATTATTATGAATCATGATGGCAAATTGCCCACATTGTAGAAGAAAAAAACGTTAACAAAAACATAAAACAGAATGGGAGACGGAGAACCCATTGCTTGGTGAAGTCAGGGGAAATATGTATATGGAAAATTGCAAGTTATGTCGGAGAGATTTCTTTGTAAGCCATAGTGTAGTTTGCGACGTAAAATAACACGACAGAATGACCAACAGCAAAAGACCCACTTTGAAAATAAAAATACCATATTCTTAAATGTACATAATCTATTTCTCATAATTTTTGCATTCACAATTATGTGGTAAAATTTGCGCAGACAGGGGTTTGTGTGTAATGTAATGTGTGTGACATTTTAAAATTACATTAGAATTTGTTTTAGAATTAAATTATTCATAAATAGATCAAGTAAAATTAATATGCTAATATCTAAAATTAACATTTAACATTTATTAAAGGAAAAAAGTTATTTTGTCAAATACTACAGTATATTTTGAGTGTCTCTTATACTGTACCTTATTTATACTTAAAGTACCAAGACTGTCCCGTATTGTTTTTTGCTGCAGTTGGCAAACCCTAATTAAATGGCAAAAGGCAGATGGGCATGCATAGCCTAATGTCCAGCAGTTTTACCAGAGGTGGGTAGTAAGGAAGTAAATTTACTTAGTTACATTTACTTGAGTAGTTTTTTGGAAAATTTGTACTTTTTAGAGTAGATTTAA
>NC_090241.1:190000-205000 GCF_024489055.1 Chanodichthys erythropterus
CCTATCCCCCTACCCTACTCCTATCCCTAAACCTAACCATCACAGGAAACATTCTGCATTTTTACATTTTCAAAAAAACATCTTTTAGTATGTTTATTAATCCATTTCCCTCGTGGGGACCGCTGGCTGGACCCCCAATGTAGGTGATCTCAGGTTTTTATTACATTGTGGGGCCATTTGGTCCCCATGATGTAATATATGTCAGAACACACACACAGTGGACTAGTTGGTATAATTAAAACATACCAGCTGACTTCATATGCAAATGAAGCTAAGTATGTGTGTGTCTGTGTGTTTATGCGGTTGTAAGTGTTTGTGTGTCTGTCCATTACAGCAGATTTGTGTTCTCATCACAAACACTGTTCGCCACTCGTTGACATTATGGAATCTGATTCCGTACAAGCAGATGCAGCCGAGCTTGTTTACAGAACACAGACACCAAGACACAACATCTAATGAGCAATCAGACGATAATTAGCAAACAAAAGCAAAGCGATCAGGAGTGAGGTGTGTGAATACTAATCAGACAGGAGTGAGAACGCTGATCTTCAGGAGACGAGCGCGTCTGCGGATCTGAGGGGTCATCCGTCTCTGATAACGGATCACTCGAAATTGTAATGTTGACATGCATTTCTGTAAAGCTGCTGTAAGGCTATATGTATGTTGTAAAAAGTGCTGTACAAATATATGTGAATTGAACTGACTGGAATAAACTCGATATCAAACAGCCCAACACCCTCATGATGTCGCTGAGTTGCATAAACTGCTTAGTCTTAAAAGTCATCTACATTTTTTCTTCAAGACTGATCCTAACTTGTTAAAGTCATTTACATAGATTGATTTCATCGGAGTGGTTCTTAAGACTCAGTTTTAACATAGTTTATGCAACTGGCTCCAGATCTGAATCTGATGCTTTACTGTAATCAGATTCAGCAGACAGACACTTTCTGTGCGATTAGCAGAGATCAATTATCAGAGACACACCGCTCTATACAGCATTCACTTCAATGAAGGGGGCGGGGCCTTTCTCTTTGGGACACGCCCACTCTGAGAACTGACCTGTTTTAGACTTTTAATCTAAAAGTTTTTTAAGGGTTCATTTTTTTAAGTTTTTTAAGTTTAAGGTCCTTTTGCTACTTCACAGGTTTTAACACAAGAGTCACGACTGAAAACATGCTTAAAACTTAAAATAATAACTGACTCAGTGATTCCTTTCACACATTTCTCATTGTATGTGAAAAACTTCAATCTGGTAATTTAGTTCAAAATCTGAGACACCACTGCAAAAATAAAATATTATTATTAATGTACTAAGCATTGAAACCCTATAATAGTATATATGAATGATACCAAAATAAGACTTTCGTTCTAGACTTGAGCCAAAAATCATTTGACAGAATGAATCTCGTCTTCTTCATTCAGGTCATCTTCTCTCTGATTTCTCCTCCGCTGTGGCGCTGGACAAAGACACATATTCTGTCCATCAGATGCATCATTTAAAGCCCGTCAGGACACAGAAACATGCTGATTGCTCCCCCTTGAATATAAAGCTAATGATAATTATGCAAGTGCCCCTGAAATGAGAGGAGTTACTTAATAAAGATGAACGACCCCCATGACACGTGTGTGTGAGAGAGAATGTGTGTGTGTGTGTGAGAGAGTGTGTGTGAGAGAGAGTGTGTGTGTGTGTGTGTGTGTCTGAGTGTGTGAGAGAGTGTGTGTGAGAGAGAGTGTGTGTGTGTGTGTGTGTGTGTGTGTGTGTATATGAGACAGAGTGTGTCTTGCTAGAACAGACAGACGGGTCAAACTTTAAGCAGGCAGTAGAGGTAAGACAGACTAAGACTGGATGATGTAAATAATATTATATCTCTTGGTTTTTCAGCCCTTTGTAAAGGTAAAATTGTAGGAATTGTTCATTGAAGAAAAACAATAACAAATTAAAGCTGCAAGCAGCGATGAAAGGGCCCTCGCACCCGGGCTCACCGCCACCCGTTGGCCTTAGGAAAACAGAGAACAGTGGTCGACATGCAAGCGAATGAATACAGGAGAATTATGCCATTAAGTCATTTCGAATTGCCACACTTCCTGCTTTGTGGCGCTTTGACCATAACCAAATATTGCGATATAGATGTGTTCAGACCCAGACGGTTATCAAACACGTGAAGTTCGGACATCATATGCCTGAGTTACAACAACTTCCTGTTTCATGGCGTTAATCGCATACATTAGCACTTAGCCAAGTGTTGCATGATTTAACGTGTTTCTAGTATGTTTGGTACTTTGTGGCATATTGAAATGTGTTTCTGGGAGGGAATTACAGTGTAAAGCATACCATTTCCTGTTGCCAGCAGGTGGCGCTATGACTAACGGAATATTGGCATATAGAAATGTTCAGGCCAGGACTCACACATGTGAAGTTTGGAGCAGATCAGACATAGTATGCGTGAGTTACAACGGCTTCCTCTTTCATGGCGGAACAACAGACTTTGTCAGTCCGCCACAGACACACCCTTCAGCAAAAACTCTAGATCTTCGCAATTTAACGTCACAAAGGCCTTTAGATTAGACTGACAAAAAATGACATTGATCTGATTAAATTACCAAATTTCATACCTGTACGTGAAACGTAGTGTCAGGGGCACTTCGTTGAAATTTTGTAGGTGGCGCTATCGAGCCATTTTGCCACACTTAATTCTGAAACCCATATCAGACGTAAATTTTCACCACTTCTGACGTATCTGCAAAGTTTCATGAGTTTTCGAGTGTTTCGGCCCTCAAAAAAGTGATTCACCTTACATGGCGAAACATCAGACTTTGTCGGTCACCACGGACACGCCCTTCAACGAAAACTCAAGATCTTTGCAATTTAACATCTCAAAGGCCTTAAGATTAGACTGGCCATATATGATGTGCTTCTGGTTAAATCTCTATGAGGAGTTAATCACAGTGTAAAACATGTCATTTCCTGTTGCCCCCAGGTGGCGCTATGACTGTAACTGAATATTGTAATATAGATGTCTTCAGGTCAGGACTCTAATAAAACATGTGAAGTTTGGGGCAGATCAGACATTGTATGCCCGAGTTACAACAACTTCCTGTTTCATGGCGAAACATCAAACTTTGCCAGGCCACCACAGACACGCCCTTCAGCGAAAACTCTAGATCTTCGCAATTTAACGTCTCAAAGGCCTTTAGATTAGACTGACCAAATATGATGTTGAACTGATTAAAGCTCTAGGAAGAGTTCGTTAAAGTACAACATGTGGAAATGGCAAAAACTGCCAAAATTTTGTAGAGAAAATTAAAAATATCTCACTTCCTGTTGGGTTTACAAACTTTGAACCCAGGGGCTTTTTTGTCGGTATTTGTCTGTTACATCTGTCTACCGAATTTCATAACTGTACGTGAAACATAGCACGAAGGCCGCTTAATTGAAATTTTGTAGGTGGCGCTATCAAGCCATTTTGCACACCTAATTCTGAAACCCATATCAGATGTAAATTTTCACCACTTCTGACGTGTGTGCAAAGTTTCATGAGTTTTTGAGAACGTTTAGGCCCTCAAAAATGTGATTCATTTTGGAGAAGAAGAAAATTTTGGCTGAGCAATTCCAATAGGGTCCTCACACCATCGGTGCTCGGGCCCTAAAAACGGTGTGTACAGCATTTACGGCCCAAATTAAGACAATGTTCATATAATGTAATGTTTATGCATTTGCCCTGAAATCATTTAAATGATGATCATCAAACAGCCAATGTTGATTTGATTACTATATATTCAAAATGTTCAATGTAGGAGTAAAATACAGTATAAATCATGTCAAAAATAATCAAGACATGCTTTTACACACTGTTTTTTACTAAACAAACAAAAAAGTTTCATTTCTATGTACCAATATAACAATGCAAAAATAACTAATATATTTCAAAAATACATGAACTCTTTCCCCACCAGCGTTTTTTTTTTTTTTTTTTTTTTTAGTTGGCGGTCACCAGCAGCATTTTTTTAAATCATTTTGACAACATTTTCATGACCCCCAGAATATTTTGTTGTATTAATATCTGAAGATGTGATATATCAAAAGAAAGAACAAAACCTCTGCTTTTAAACAAAACAAACCATTTTATTCAAGCTTCATGCTTTTTTTAATCAACACTTGAATGTGGGTAAGTTTCATAAAAAAAACCCAACATGAACAAAATCTGAGATTTTTTTTCAAAGATCACAGCATGCATAAGTAATGCCTTTAGCACTTGTTTCTACTTTTTTGCATGTGTTTTGTACTCTTTCAGAAGATAAAGAAATGAATCAAAGAAAAAAAGAAAGAAAAAATACATAAAGAAATGAATCAAACTTATTCATGCTCATGAAGGATTGAGAAACTAGACTTGTGAAATTTAGAAATACATATTAAAATCACTGCCACATTCACAAGGTTGCTTAATTCATTATCAGTAACAACATCATTATTGTCAGGTGTAGTCTGTTTTGGTTTCATTTTCACTGTGTTTTGTTCCTGTTTTGACTGCCAGAGTTCCCAGTTAGTTTCCTTGGTTGTTATTTAGTTCACACGCCTGTTCCTGTTCACTTTGATCACTGCTTGTCAGTATTTAAATCCTCATCAGTTGTTTCAGTTCTCTTGTCCGGTATCGTTTAAGTTTAATATGGTTGCGTTTATGTTTTCTCCTGTGATCTCCTGAGTTTTCCGTTGTGGATATAATAAAGACTATTTTTGTTATCTAGTCCTTTGGTCATGTGCTTTAATACAACAACCAATCATGATAATTATGAGTATATTGTGAATGTTCAATATATCACCAGACTCAGACATCACTGATCAAGACAGATGACAGATCTTCAGAAATCTCTCAAATCAATATATATAAATAAATTTTTTTGTAGTTGTCTGGTTTGTATTTGTTTTAAAATGTATTTACTTGCATTTGTCATTTTGAAGTGATTTTACTTTATATGCCAAGTAAATATTTCCCATGTTGTGTGTTTTTGTAGTGAATGCTGACCTTTTACTTCACGTTTGAAGTGACTCGCCAACACACACTCAATTCTGCCAGAGCTTCTTTTGGCAGAAGTGAGTTGAAAGTTCTTCAAATGAAAATAAAAGAAGACTTTAAACATGCTGAGGATGAATTCAGCAGCGCAGGCTGTCCAAACCATCGTAAGCATCGCTCACTTTCTCTCTCTCTTTTCATCTCGGCAGCTTCCAAAGCTTTCTGTCTGCTTTCACTACAAATATCCAAGAAACATTCTGTCAGTTCTTTACAAAACCACGAGTTCTCGTGCAGTGGGCATGTGTGGCAGATGGACAGACACGTCTCAGTATCTACACCGAGAGGAGGCTATTCAGTCTCTAGCCACTAGCTAACTAGAATGCTGCACTGCAATGAAAAAGTTCAGATAAAAATGAAAATCCTGCCACCTTTTTTTCACCCTTATTCCATATGACTTTCTATCTTTTGTAGAAAACAAAAGATGTTTTTGAATTTTCACGTCTTTTCCATCTAACAATAACATAACACATAGTCCAGATGATGCATGCTTTATATTTCATGAGTTTTGAAGTCATACTGTCACACGCAGTTTTGTTTGTTCTTAGTTTGTGTTTTATGGACTTTCAGTTTGTT
Organism: Chanodichthys erythropterus; assembly: GCF_024489055.1. NCBI lineage: Eukaryota > Metazoa > Chordata > Actinopteri > Cypriniformes > Xenocyprididae > Chanodichthys > Chanodichthys erythropterus. The sequence continues at coordinate 195,643 of NC_090241.1, forward strand.
TTCTTCGTCTTAGTTTCCCGCCAGTCATCAGTTGTCATTGACACTAATCTAATCATCACACCTGTTTGTTTTCATTTCATTATCTCTGTGCATTTAGTTCCTCTGATTTCAGGCTTTGGTTGTCGGTTGTTGTATGTGTTTCTGTCGAACACACTGTTACGTCTTTGCACCTGCATTTAGATTAAACCTTGTATCTACTTTGAATATGCCTTCGTCTGTCTTCATCTTCATCTGGTGACAATTCAGACTGACTGAAATGTAAATCATTATTCTCAAATCTGATTCATGCTTGCACATATTCTGTTCCAATTTTTACTTAGCTCTTTACAAGCTTAAGAAAATTAAGATCTCATTTTGGTAAGTTAACAAATACTGAACCTGCACACTCAAGCAAACCAAATAAAGTGTGACCCACGAGCTCAGAAATGATCGTTGTTGCTACGGAGACCGTCGTACAGTCGGGTAGATACTGTAAGTTCGTGAAGCAGTTCATTTGATTTCCTTTGGGCTCAGTGTCGTTTCTCTCAATGAGGTTAATAACAATAAATGAAGAGAGTCACACACACTCTTTGCTCTCGCTGCTGATCTATGACCAAATACTGTGTTTTATTGAACATTACCAGCGTAAAGCTTCATTTGAAGAGGGCCGATTACCCTTATGATGATCATCTTGAACACAACCATCATTTCTCATGACTGCGGTGCGCTGATAAATATTTCCCTGTTAAAAGCTTTGCATTGTACATACATTAGTAACCAGAAAGCCAAAAAACACGTCACACTGTCTCTCTTCTCTCACTATCTCACAGAAAATATTATTCCAGATAGCACATTATATAATATATATATATATAGGTGAGGTAAACATGATATGAACTACTTTTATTCTACTTTTAAGTATAACACTTGGGACACTGGTAAAAGACCTGCATAAAGATTCTTCAAAACTTTTCCTTTGTGTTTCACAGACGAACACAGGTTTGGGATGACATAGTTTGATTTTCAAGCCAGAGTTTGTAATGAACTTGCTTGTGTTTAGCGTTGTGTGGTTTGTGTTTATCGGTTTGAGGGTTCAGGGTTAATGATAATGAGGTTCCGGTTCAACTGCAGTCAGGATAACAGGCTATTCCCCAACATTTATCGAGGGCAGAGCCGCTCACACACACACACACACACTGCAGCATGTGTTGGCTGGGCGAGTCGCTGTGGCCTTTAGCTGGCGTTGTACGGTTGGTTGTGCATGTTATAGTGCAGCGCTAGAGTGTGTGTAGCTGTAGGAAGCTGCATTAGTGTGATGTTAATGAGCGTGTGAGAGCTGAAATAGCTCTTCCTGTTGTACCGCTGTGAGATCATCAGCATTAATGCAGCGGGGCGCGAGAGGACAGGTGCTCGGGTCACGGGCGCAGACCAGTGCAGACCGACACAGACCTCCGGCACGGGTTTAACAGATTCTGGTCAGCTGGAAAGTGACAATCTACAGACAGAGTCAAAGGGACAGTTCACACAAACATGGTCATTCTGGCATCATTCACTCGCCCTCGTGTCGTTACAAACCTTTCTTCTGTGGAACTAGACATTTTGAAGAACATTTCTACTGTTTTTGTCCATACAGTGAACATCAAGATCCAAAACAACAAATGTAGATGCAGTTGAGTTTTTTGAGGAAAAAAAAAAGTCTGCTGTATTACACAGAGTGTATCACCCTCAAAAAAAGCATATATGTCATATTCCTATTTATCTAACGCTCCTGTCAACTTTCTCAGGCACTTCAGGCCCTTTAAATGTGCACTGTAGGTAAAAACTGACCAGAAGACATTGATTTTGAGACGCCTACTTAGAAACCTTCTAAAGCATCATATACAGATTGAAGATTAGGCTGCAAAATATACGAGAATCACTGAGAAAAATCCAGAGAAATGACAGTTATCATTTATTCAGAGCTGAAACTTATCAATCAGTTTTAATATAAATAGCTTAACCTAAATCCAATTAAATTATTTTTCTATTTTAATATTTTTTTATGATTACTAGAGTATCTTTAAATTGACAACATGTAGCCGCCAAACTCTATCCATCAAAAAATCCTGAAAAATAAAATGAATGATGGTTTCCACAAAAATATGAAGTTTTCAACATTGAATAATATTTCACTGTTTTTACTGTATTTTTAATCAAATAAAGGCAGCCTTTCTGAGCAGAAGACTTTTCTTTCAAAAACATTAAAGAATCTGACTGACCCCAAACGATTGACCGCTAGTGTAGATGTCTACTTAGGCAGGAAGGCAGCGCACTAGGCTTTGGAACAGAGCCGAAGTCAGAATCCGAGTTCAGATAGTGGCGATCTGTAAGAAACGCATTAATCTGCCTCATGCATGAAGTCATAATTATTGTGAAGCTCAAATCCTAAATGTCCAGGGAGACGTGAGGTCATTTAGGATTCTGAGATAAAATCAATAGATTTCTTTTACCTTCTTTATTTATTTCTGACAGTCTGACAGAAGGAAGCCGCCGCACACGTCTAACAAGAGCCATAACTCTGGATTGGTCATATTACGCTTGGCTTAATTGTTCCCTGTCAATTGCGTGTGCAGTATGTAAGTTTACCGAGTTAAATAAGGTAGTTGTTCTTTGTGTTTGGCCATTATTAAGTTAATTTTAGTGCTGGAAGGAATCACAGGGGGACAGAGGTCAATAACTTTGAGACAGTGAGACGTCGAACGGTAAGAGCATCGCTTTCTCTCCATTAGCATCTCACATGATGTTTATTCTGCAATCACAAGTCGACATTTCCTCTTGATCTAAGACATATTAGCGTGAGAGGAGAGTCCCTAAATCAGAAGAGGAACACTTTCCATAGCACGCCGTTCCTCCTTCACCTCGCTAATGTCCTCTAATGGACTTTAATTCAGTTAAGCTTTAATTAGATCTTGGCTGAAGAGGAAAGCATTACGCTGCGCTGATGTTTCCTGTGAGTATGAAGAGAGTTTTATCCGTCTTAAAATAAGTGTCGAACGCATCAGTGCAACCGACCGCAGCATCTGACGCGAGGGCCGGATCACCACCGTTAGGATCCGCCTCGGTTCTTCCAGGATTTGCTTCCTTAAACACTTATTAAAGGTTTGGCTCGCTCAAAAATAATTTCTCATAATTCACCGACTGTTTTCTCTGTGGAACGTAAAAGAAGACACTTCTTTAGGGCTTCAGTGTCGTTTGGTTCCCAACATTCATTTTTGCGTGAACTATCCCTTTAAGACACAGTTTATGTCAGAAATGTGGTTGAAATAATAACAAAAATTATATTATTTATATATATATATATATATATATATATATATATATATATATATATATATATATATTATACAATTTAGGCTTTCTGAATACTAATATATATTAGACAATACAGAAACACTAAAATACAGTTTATTTTAGTAAAACTAGTTAATGTATTAGATATCATTAATTAAAAATGAACAATTTTAACATCAATCATTAGGTTATAATGTTATATGTTCATAATAGAATAATCAAATAAAACTTGAAATGTTGAAAATGTATTATCCAATCTCTGTACGAACAACATTTGTCTTTGGTATAAAAAAAAAGATTAAAAAAAAAAAAAAGCAGTACAACTATTTTGAGTTGATAATAGTAATAAATGTTTCTTGAGCACCAAAAAAAGAAAAAGAAAAAGTCTAACTTAATCACCTTCATATTGTAAAAGTGTTGTTCCTTGTTAATCCATGATCCGAGATGCATTAAATTTACTGTACTGTAAATTTGAAAACTTTTTAAATTTTCTGTTCTTCTGAACTTTCTATTCATCAAAGAATCCTGAAGAATAAAATGTGTGACGGTTTCCACAGAAATCTGAACTGTTTTCAACATTGATAATAATCATAAATGTTTCTTGAGCATCAAATCATCATATCAGAATGATTTCTGAAGGATCATGTGACACTGAAGATGCTGAAAATTCAGCTTTGATCACAGGAATAAATTACACTTTACTATATATTCACATAGAAAACAGCTGATTTACACTGGAATAATATTTCACTGTTTTACTGTATTTACTGTACTGTAGCTTCGGTGAGCAGAAGAGACTCTTTCAGAAACACAGAAAAATCTTACCGACCACACACTTTTGATCTGTCGTGCACTCATGGACACATCTGTCTGTCTGACTCTTCTCTTTCATGTCTCATGGCAAAACAAACAGCTGCATACAGGCGGTGTGTGTTTGTGTTTTGTTCTCCCTGTCTAAAGACTGGAAGAGGGCGATTCGCACCTTCACCCGTGACACGCCGTCATTTGTGCAGCTGCTCTGGGCGGGCGAGTTCACATCAGACCCCCGCGGCACATAAAAACACAAAATCACACCGCAGAGATCATTAGATGGATTCGTCAGGACGGTGTGAGTGTGCGGGACGGAGTGGCGTCCATCTCTGTCCGTCCCGCGAGATTCAGAGACTCAGCATTACCTCCGTTCACTGACTGACATGCTTGAATCATTTATTAAAAACCTGCGATGGCTGCGCTGCATGTCACATCATGTTAGAGTTCACACTGAGCACTGCGGACACACACACACACACACTGTGCTCTGATCGTCAGGTGGGACGGGTGTCCAAGAGATACAATTACCACATTGGCTAAGTGCTGGAGGTTGGTGAGGTGACCTTCCATCGAGTGTGTGTGTGTGTGTGTGTGTGTGTGTGTGTGTGTGTGTGTGTGTGTGTGTCCCTCATTGCTCTCCATTTGTGGGAAAATTGTTGTTTATGGCTGTGGTGTTTTATTGGTCAGATGTTGTGTTTGGCCGTTTCCCAGCACAGAGTGACCACTGATGATCACTTAACTGCTCCATACTGACCGCCAGAGGAATAAATAACACATAACAGGATGATTCAAGAAGAGCGGCAGAATAATAACAATAAAACTTCATTTGCATGTTCTGAAGCAGACGGCAGAAGAACGAGTGTTACAGTCAGATAATGACAGACGTGTGTGTTTGAGATCCAACACTGCGGACGCCAGGAAGAATAATTCTGCGTGCAAATATCCTGATGACATCACTGTCAGGATGATTTTAAACGCAATAAACTCAAAATTATTGTATATTAATATTAAAGTCTAGGAGAGATATATAAACAATTTATATTCAAAAATTAATATTCAAAGATTTTTTTGTGGGAAATTAATACTTTTATTCATCAAGGATGCATTAAATTGATCAAAAGTGACAGTAAAGACATTTATAATGTTACAAAAGATTATATGTCAAATCAATTCTGTTCTTTTGAACTTTATATTCATCAAAATAGAAAACAGTTATTTTAAATTGTAGTAATATTTCACAATATTACTGTTGTACTGTATTTGTGGTCAAATACATTCAGCTTTGGTGAGCAGAAGAGACTCTTTCAGAAAAGCATAACAAATCCTTCTGACCCCATCGGTTCAACGCTACTGTATTAACTTCAAATCTAAAAGTAGGTCGTATCTCAGGCTGAAAATATCTACAAAACAAAGCACTGAACCTATAAATAATACAACATTTACTTCCTGATGGATTTTAAAATTAGTTCCTTTAATTCAAAAAAATTATATGGTTCATTTTTTCTGAATCAGGCAGAACGCGATCTGCAGATTTTCCCACTCTTCCGTGTGTCCGACGCTGAAGCTTCAACCTGGCGTGACGTCCTGAACAGATCCGCAGTGTTTTCCGCAGTTCTCCAGTCCCAGATTTAACCAGATTTTTCCAGGGTATTAAATGAACAAAAGCGACGGTTCTCAACCTCCCCAGCACTGAAGCACTTCTGATCGGTTCATTTGCATTCGTTTAGTTTGGATCTGTAGCAGATTCAGTGATGAAATTAATGATGTGCTTTAACTGATGATTTTATACAGAATATTCAAGAGAAATTATGTCCATAACTCAGAATATCCACACTGTTTTTTCCATGTATTTTTTTTTCTGTGCAGCTACAGTGTAAATATTAATTTACATTATTATTGCTCTTATTATTGCTGTATGTGAAATATTGTAACAGATTATAAACAGAACAGGATCACGCACATACTTTAAAATATTCTGGAATTAAGAATAAACCGTATTTGAAATTATTTAGCTTAAGATTCCGAGAAATCAGTTTAATCACAAGCTAAAAATAAAGCGATCAGCACTGCATCATGTTTTAAGCTGATGTGAGTGACTGAAGGAGAGAGATGATGATGATGATGATGATGATGATGATGCTGACAGGTGCAGGTCTGTCCATGCATTAAACACACACTGGGACTGAGAGTCTCTCTCTCTCTCGTCACAGGCTGTAAATGGCTTCATTAAAGGCGGCGCTGTGGGGAATGTGTGGAGTATTTATGAGGGTGAATATGGGCAGGTAGCAGCAGACATTTGTAACGAAACGTCCATTAGAGGGATGAGAGAAGATGCTGCTCCCATGGCGATGCTGAATCTGTCGGCATGGCGACACGGGGCACATATGCTGCCAAACGGGATTTGCAATGAAAGGCAGTAACGGAGTGACGAGAGCGAGTGTGTGAGAGAGAGTTAAAGTGTGCCGTCTACAACAGGAAGAAAAAAAAAGAAAAAAAAAGTAAAAACTGTGTTAAAATACTCAGAAACGTCCTGATATTGATGCTCAGACGCTCATATGAAGGAACGAGAGCAGCAGCAGGGGTCGCCGCGGGTCACATGTGCAGATGGCCCTGTTTTTCTCATCTAAGTTGAATGTAAAAATTTGTGACACAAAGTGCTGCGTTTCATATCGGTTTAGTTCTGACAGGACAGATAATGGCACAGTTACACACACACACCTACTGATTAATGCATGAACCATGTGCTCACCTAGAGCTGATTTACTGCAGCCACACACACACACACACACACACACACACAAATCCTTGTTTATACTACCCCACTAAGATAGTAAGATGAGGAATTTATGACACTGTTGGGTCCTTTAGTCGGACTCCATTTTAAAAATTATATATAAGAATGTTTAACAAAATCTTAAAAGTCACTGTAGTATGACCCTTCCCTACACTAACCCTAACCCACCCGTCACAGGAAACTAACGTCATTCTAACATTCTAACACACACATATATAAGAATGTTAAATGACGTTCCTGTGACGGGTGGGTTAGGGTTAGTGTAGGGAAGGACGATAGTAAATTGAGTCAACATTTAGACTCATACAAAAGATTTTGTCCTTGTGGGGTCTTCTGGACCCACAAGTTTACACATACTGACATAGAGACACACACACTCTCTCTCTCTCACACACACACGCACAGATTTGTTTTGCTATCTTAGTGAGGACTCTGCTTAGGCGTAATGGTTTTTATACATTCTCTTCCCTACAGTAACCCTAACCCTTAACCCTACCCATCACAGGAAACTGTCTGCATTTCTACATTTGTAATAAAATATTGTTTAGTGTGTTTTTAAAGTTATTTTAAATACGAGGACTCATATTCAATGTCCTCATATTTCATAATACCAGTGTAATACCCATGTCATTATACAAATTTGTGTCCTTATAAATCACAAAACACACACACACACACACCTACACACACACCTAGACACACACACCTACACACACACACACACACACACACACACACACACAGTTCAATGAGGCAGTTTGTTGATTGTAATTGGTTTGAAGTTCAGGCCATGTGTAAAATGAGATTTGGTAGACCAGATGAATCTACTGACCCATCCTCAACACACACACACACTCTTGACCTTTGACCCTGACACACTACATTCACCCATGAGTGACACTTGCTGACCAGAACAAGCAGTGAACCTAAAATGCCCCCGATTTACCCTAATATCACACACTTGCACCCGCCGCTCACCCCAAACACACACAGAGAAACTTCTGATGGCTGAACAAACTCACAAAACTGAGTGATTGTGTGTGTGTGTGTGTGTGTGTGTGTGTGTGTGTGTGTGTGTGTGTGTCTCAACAGCAGCTTGAGCTCAGCAGGTTTAAAATACACACAACAACAACTACATGCAACTCGCAACAATGCTATGGTGCTCTGCGTGGTTGCCTTGGTGTTCTTTGAGGTTGCTAGGGTGTTGCTATGCTGTTCTGCATGGTTGCTAGATGGTTACTATTATGTTTTGGATGGTTGCTAAGGTGATCTCAGTGGTTGCTAGGGTGGTCAGTGTGATTACTAAGATGTCACTATGTCATTGCTATGGGGTTTTGGATGGTTGCTAGGGTGTTACTATGTGGTCCCTCCTTCAGTGTGCGTCTGTGGGATTGATGCAGCAGTTTTCTGGTCCAGTGTTAGACGTTTGTTCACATCACTATCAGCAAATATGAGAAACACTTGCAGTACTATATTGCATAAAACATTTGAAAGTGAACTAATCCTTTAAGGTGTAAAGACACGATCTGTAAGTGTTTAAGAGAAATAAAGCTCATCTGGGGTCACACATCTCTGTTTATAAGCCAGAGAGAAAAACCCGGCTCTACTGTAAGCGGCGCAGACGCAGGCGGAGTTTGATGGCATCGGTGCCGATTCCCGCAGACGCAGGTGAGCGCGTGTCGTGCCGAGAGCCCCGGGCAGACATTAGCTGCTCATATTAATTGTCATGTTTGATTGCAGGTTATTAGTGCAGGCTGCATTGTTGTTGTTTGTAAACAGGCACGCAGGTAATGCACCAATGATCGTGGTGCTCGGCCCATCTGCTCCCCGCAGCACACACACACACACACACACATGCATATTCCGTGTGCGGTGTACTCTAATAGGTTTCCCCAGCTGTTTCTATTCCTGCCGCTCTCACGGGTCGTGCATTTGCCTCTTGGCTTGCGCCCAAAGTCTCGTTCAGAGCGCAGATAAACACGAGACCTCTCGTCCCGCGGTGGACCCGCATCCCACACCGGATCAGGTGTTGCAGGTGGCGTGTTAGACGGCGAACCTGCCCGTGCCCCGCGCCTCTCCCTCCCACCGCCGCTGCGGCCGCGTCTCACAGGCTTTCAGAGCCGATTGTTCGCGGTTGTAATTACATGTGCATTAATTGATAAGGTGGAAAAGCGGCATTGATTTGGTGTCAGAGACGAGGATCTGAAGCCCACGGCGGCTGTAATGACCACTCAGTTCTGCACTGACAACTTCAGTTTCACAACACGTCCACTTCCGGACGACACACACTCACACACACACATTAGAGAAGAGAAAAAGCACAAAGACCAAACACACACACACACAAAGATACAGCTGCACCTAAAACTTCTTCAAACTGCATTTGCTCATTCTTTAAAAATATTAAGCATTTGTGCAGAATGTTAATTGAGAGTACATGCACAA